>NC_087253.1:27193244-27493244 GCF_037042905.1 Lytechinus pictus | reverse complement strand
CCCTTGAAAAGACGAGATGTCAAATCAGAATTTTCCTACAGCCAAGTAAGATCAATTTCTGCTTTTTCATTTCTCTTTTCTTTTCTTTTCTTCTCCTTTCTTATATTTTTTTCCTCCATATTTTGCCTATTGTTTTCCTCTGGTCTCATTTCATCTCTCACTTTACCTTTTTTACAATCACGTTTTTCTTACTTTGATCTTTTGTTCCTTTCTCTTCCCATTTTTTTCTTATTTGTTTTTTTTTCTTTTCCGGCCCTCTTTTCTTTATCAACGTCTACTTTGTTTTTCCCTTTTTCATATTCTAATTGTTCCTGCCTTTTCTTCTTTCCATCTTCTCTAAATTATTCCTTTTTTTCTTTGTTCCTTTCTTTCATTCTTTCCTTTTTCATTCATTTTTTCTTTTTCCTTTTTCTTTCTTTCTTTCCTTCTATCTTTTTTCCTTTCTTTATTCATTTCTTTCTTGCTTTGATTCGTTCTTTCTGTCTGTCGTTCTTTTCTTCTTTCTTTCTCTCTTTCTTTAATCATTTCTTCCTTTCTTTATTCATTTCTTTCTTGCTTTGTTTGTTTGTTTCTTTCTTCCTTTCCTCATTCATTTCTTTCTTGCTTTGTTTCTTTCTGTCTGTCTTTCTTTTCTTCTTTCTTTCTTTCTTTAATCATTTGTTTCTTTCTTTATTTCTTTCTTTTTTTCTTGCTTTCTTTCTACCTTTCCTTTCTTTCATTCTTTCTTTCCTTTTTTTCTTCCTTTCTGTATTTTCTTTATATTTTCTTTCTTTCTTCCTACCTTTTTTCTCATGTTCTCTATTTGGTGCCAGGTAATAATGGCAGAGGTAAAAATGGCAGAGGTAAAAATGGCAGAGGTAAAAAAGGCAGAGGTAAAAATGGCAGAGGTAATAATGGCAGAGGTAAAAATGGCAGAGGTAAACATGAGGTAAAGATCAAGACATGCTACATCAACAAGGAAAAAAGAGAGCCTTTCCGGTTAGTATTAGTCATATCGTCGAAATGAGTATTATGAATTGATTAGATATTATTTGGATTTTTTTTCATAATTTTAGGTCTAAACTTTATCGTTGATATGATGATTTTAATTAGTGAGTGATAAAAGGATTTATCTTGGCCAGTTCGTAGTAGAACCGCAGTTCATCACATATGTGTACATACCAAACTAATATGCGCTACCATTTACACGCTGAAATATTCAATTCCGGGATTTCTTCGAAACACTTGCATAGGCCTACACTTTTATTAACAGAAAAAAATACGTTCTGTGATAAAAGACACTTTTAACATTTTAACATGATAGTGGATCCGAATAGATATTAATATGATAAGTATATGGCGTAGGCGGATCGTAGGCGCCCCCCCACTATTGGCTGACCCCCAAAAAATGAAAAAGAGCAAAAGAAAGAGAAGGTGAAAGAACGAAAACAGAAAAGGAAAAAAGAGACAGAGACGAGGGAATAATTAGGTCAGGGAAAGACTTGGAAAATGATTTAAAAAAACTATTTCATGTCACTTTATTAAATTTCCGGTCGCGCTTTGCGCTTGCATAGCTTGTTCGACTAAATATCTTGCTCAATAGGCTGATATGTAGCTTAAATCATCAAGTTTTGAAGTCAATATACAAAACACATTTCAGCTCGGACATCGAACCTTCATTATTTTGTTTTATTTACAAATTGATTTTTTTTAAGTGCTCTGTAAAATCTGACCGTTTTATAGTGTGAATATCATTTGAAGCTTTTTGTGCTTTGCGCTCGCATTATGTGATTTGCCAAGTAGACCTACATATCATATTGTCTGTGTTTTGTCCATAAGATAATGACAAATTACTTAAAATCCCCCTTTTATGACAGTTCATAAAAAAATTCGTCTCGCGATTTGCGCTCTCATTAATTGTTGAAATATCAACTCAATTACTCAATCATTAGGCCTATTACATTAATGAATATGAGAATAAAATTTTCAGGAATTCCTTATAACTAAATTGTCCCTTTTTCAAAAAAGGAATATCGACAAGATTCATATCGCGCTTAGGACTAGGAAAATAGTCATCCTCATCATAATAAAAATGTCCTTAGGCCTAGAATGCCCAGGTCCTATAGGCCAAAATAATAATAAAAATATTAGCTCTGGCATTGACTTTTATGATAAAAATGAAATGTATTCAGAATCCCCAGATTTGATGGATTCCCTAAAAGCCTTATCAGTATCATTATAATCATATTCTGTTACTTTTACAATAAACTTTGTCAAAGTGAATTTCCCCTTTAATGAATTAAGTAGAAATTAAGTACAAAATTTAAATATTAGAAGAGCGATGTGACATGAGAATGCTATGAGTGTAAGTCCAGGAGAAAATAAGGAAATACCAACTCAAGTGTTATCAATTTGGTGCAGAAGATCTTAAGTACATGTATGATTTAAAATACCCTTTCCATTAGTCCAACATTATAATTTTTTTTATTTTCTTCTCAGAATCTTTCTTATTTAATCTACTGTACATGGAGGGCCTTTTGGATTTTTTCGACATGAGGGGTTTAAGACTGATACCTCTGTCATTTTTATTTCTGCCACTTTTACACCGAGCCCCCTTTTCCGTCCTACCATTTATTTCATTATTTCCTACTTTCCTTCCTACCATTTCTTTCTTTATTTCTTTATTTTCTCCTATCTTTTTTTTCGTTCTTTTCATTTTTCTCTCTAAACAAGTCGATGATATACTTCAAATATTTCGATTATTTTCAATCAGGTAAAAAGAAAACCCGTGAATGAACCGTTACGCTGAATTGAAGTTCATGAATGCACATTTGAAACATGTCAAAGGTTACTGGGAATTCCCAATCACTAAAAATAGTTTGATATTGAACTAGAATTCGTAAACAATTGTAAATTTGCACACGATTCAGTACGCACCACCATTGTGAATTGATGTAGACTAAATATCTAATACGGCTACTACTAGACCCCGTATAATATCATTGCTTTGATCAAACTGAGAAACATATCGTTTAGAATGGACAAATAATGGACATAAGCAGTCTGATGTAAGTATATTGAATAATTCATGTATTTTCAAAATATATTCTGTATCTATTTTACACATTCAAATGCCATATGTATCAGAAACGTGTCGAATTTGAAATCACACTCTGATTGATATGGCTTGTTTAATGATTGTATCTTTAATATCATTGGATTGCCATTTTTCTTTAATAATAAGCGATTGTTACCAGTGAGAACTTGTAACATCACCATCTTTGAACAGACAGGATCGGAACAATTTTTATATATAAAGATCGTTGTTTAGGGGTGATCAGACTATTTTCCAACCCGGAAGTAATGTGGAAAATGAAAAGGTAAATTGCCTATTCGTCTAGTGCCAATTCTTCCACTCACCACATGATCTACCTTAATTTAGTCTAATGCCATTCGGTCCATCAACATCAATTTTTGTAACTGAAGAAAACTTAATATGCCTTTTTAGGATGGAATTTGTTAATCTTTAATAATAGGTGAATCAAATGATTTTATTCCTCTGTTTTTTACTTTACTATACTATAGGGGATGAGGATCCAGAAAAAAGACAAAGTGACTGTTTTTTTACTACAAGTTTATCAAGTATTATCTGTTGATAAGCTGTACTTTTTCTAATGTAAACTAATAATGTGTATGCTGCCTGTTTTTCTTTTCTTAATTGTTTATTCTGTTATATTTTAAATTACTCGTATTAATTACTCGTATAAAATTATGAAAACCCGATAAAAACCTGAGAAAAAAAAACATTTCGTCTAAAAACCATTTGGTCCAATCATCACTTCGTCTAATCACCAGTTCGTCTATTACCATTTCGTCTCATAACCAGTTGGTCTAAATGAATATCCATTTCATTTTTATTTATTTTGTCCAATTAACACTAAGTCCAGTTAGACCATATTTTGGACTTAATTGCTATTAGCCCAATTGGTTATTATATAAACTGGTGAGTGAAAGAAATTGCAATTAGACCATGTGGATAGTGGATTAACTTATGTTAGACCAAATGATTGTAAAGGAGTTTGGTAATTGGACGAAATGGCATTAGACTAATTTGAAATAAACTTATAAAAATAATCAAAGCAATATAATTCCTAATACTCTTCTTTTCTTTTCACTTCTTTCCTTTCACCATCCCAATTTATTCCCATCGTACCAAGCTCCTCTTCCCATTCCCCTTTCTCCTCTCCACCTCATTTTATCAATCCCATTTCCCCTTCATCCTCCGCTTCCTTTTCCTATTCTAAAACCCCAGGTGATCCTTTTATGACTCAGTGATGCAAGTCAAATGGCAGATTCTATGGTCCTATGGTCTTGTTTTTTAATAATTATTTTTCAGTCTTCTATAAACCCAACCATGGCTGAAGCATTAAAGACTGTCATCTCCCAGAGTACAGAGTGTCCAGTATGTCTTTCTACATTCAACGATCCCAAGATCCTGTCTTGTTCTCACACTTTCTGCAAGACTTGCCTGGACAACCTCTTAGAGTGTCATGGTAACTGTCAGATCCGATGCCCTGTCTGCAGAGCTGTGACCCAGGTCCCAAACAAAGATGTCGGCAAACTACAGGTAAATCTTGCTTTGAAGAGTCTGATAGAGGATATGGAGGGCCATCCTCAGATTTGCACAAATTGTAAATCAAATGGCAAGCCCCATGCTGATGTCTACTGCCAAGACTGTGGCAAGTATCTCTGCACCTCTTGTCTTAATAAGCATTCTCAGTGGGAAGGCTTTATCGATCATGAAGTCATTGCCATGAGTGAGATCTCATCAGGGAAGGTGTCTGTACGTAGATACCGGAAATGCAGGAAACACCCGAAAGAAGACGAGGATTACTTCTGTTGCACCTGCAGGAGATTCACATGCTTCAGATGCGGTATGATGGAATATAAAGACGACGGACACCAGGTCGTCGAGGGAGCTGTTTATGAGGACAAACACATGAAGAGTATCAAAGACCTTAAATCTAAGGTGGACAAGAAACAATCATGCTTTCAGAAGTACATTGATTTCATTGATGAGCAGAGGAAGAGTGTTGACAATGCTAAGAAACAGTGTACAGGTGACATCAACAAAGCATATGATGATGCTGTCCGGCAGTTGACAGAAAAGAGAGAAAGCCTGCTGAGAGAAGTTAAGGAAACGACCGAAGGAGTAGAGAAAGAACTGGAAAGCATGAAGACCACGGCTAAGAAGTACATCAATCAGCTGACGACCATGGCTGAAATGGTAACTAACAAAATAAAGATTCCATTAGATATGGATACTTTGGCTGCACACGACACTCTGTGTGAAGAGTTACAAGAGGTCTTTGATCAAAAGGATCCTGACTACGAGCAGCCGAAGAAATCGGGCATAAAGGGGAAAAGTGTCAAGTTCAAGAGAAATGTTGGAGTGGATGAGCTAGGCCTTGGAAAGATCGTTAATGCAGTTGAAAGAAACGTCGCCTTACCCACTAATAAAACATTTGATGAAAGGGACGTTTCTTTGTACACTAATAAGATAGTTAATGTAAAGAACGTTGCTTTGCTAACTAGCATGCATGCCATGGTTAGTACACCAGACGGTAGAATGGCAGTAGGATGTGATTCAGGTGGCATCATCATTTTCTCTCCTGATGGTCAGCTTCAGCAGACAGTTCTTAGGAATGTTAAGATTAATGGGATAGGGTTCCTCTCTGATGGTCGATGTGTTGTGATTGATACTTCAAACAACATCACACTGTACACACCGGAGTACACACAATTGAATGTAATGTTTAAGACTCTGAGTCAAGATGAAGGTTGGGATTCTGATCTCACTGTTGATGGTGGTGATCAGATCTATGTGAGCTACAGGAAAGCCAGGAAGATCTTGGTATTTTCAACAGCAGGTGGGCAAGCAATCAGGGAGATACCATGCAACGGGTATGTACCACAGCATATCACTAGTTACCGTGGTTCTCTGATCATTTCATCAGATGATACTATCAGATTGATAGACAAACAGGGTGCTGTACAACATGAATTAAAGAAACCGGGAAGCAAACTTTACGCTGCTGTATCTCAATGGAATACCATCCTGATAGCCAAGGTGAAGCGAGTTGAAGGTTTGGTGAGCATTGACGAGTATACATATGAACTAAGGCACATTCGAAACCTTGTTACTCATTACAAGATTGAGAAGACTAATATACGTTGGTATAATTGGTATTGGTATTACCTCCAGCAATACCGATCAGGAGAGATCGCTTTCTGCACTCGGGATAGACTCTGTATATTCCGCTGAAAATAATTGATGACAGGATATCATAATTATTATCGCAGAAGATGGGGGGGTTATACCCACTGAGTTACCATTTTCTGCTAAAGTAAGCTGCTATAATGTAGAAATACATAAAACAATTGTTGGATCATTTCTTTCTCGTTTCTCACCCATGAAAAAGTATTTCGCTGATTACGACTTTTTATTTTCATCTTTGCATGTATCGACCATCATCTTTAACATGTTTATCCTCTATGTGGGGAAATTATCGCACTATGTTATGCTATTACATTAAGTTATTAAATATTTTATGACAAACCAAATGTTTCTCTATTCATATACATAACTGTACATAATATTTGACTCGTAATGACTATGGTGGCCGTGAGATTTTTACTATTGATTTTAAAACGTGTATGGTATAACTGTTCATGCGTGTATACTTGAAAGTTTATTCATAAATTGGAAGATATCGTGATTCTACGCTGTGAATCTAGACATTATTATAACTTGTGAATATATAAATATTATTTTCATGGAGATGGTCTGATCATCACTCTTCCATATTTTTCGGAGTGTGAAACATTAAAAAAAAATTATTTCATTTATGAAAATATCACGAAAAATGCATAAATCAGCATATAGTCAATGGATCTCAATTTTTAATTTCAGCTTTCCACTTAATATCAAGCATCATCTTGTATCCTATGTGAGGGAATTTCTCGTGCTTAGATATTAGACATAATGTTAAATATGCATATGTAACAGTATCCTGTTTATGTGATTTGTTCAACTGATAACCTATAATGTTTATTCAGTTAGAGGGCGCACTCTTACTAAGTAATAAAGTACCCCTTTCCTCCTGTAAGAAATCCCTAACTACTCTCTGATGTTCGAGTCAAGTAAAACCACTTAACAACCCAACCACAACTTGAAACACATATTTTATGGGAAACTAAATGTTTCTCTTTTCATACATGTCATATGCATGCCTATAATATTTGTCTAGCAATGACTATCGTGGCAATGTGATATTTACCATTTATATTAATGAGTGTATGCTATACTGTTTATGGTTTTATGCATAAATTGGTATATGTCGTTATTCTATGCTATTATTCTATCTAGACATGATTACACTGTGTAAATGTATATACTATCTTCATGGAAATGGTCTGATCTACGCTCTTTAATATTTTTCGAAGTATTTCAATTTCAAAATGCAATTATATATATAATTACTTGAATGTGAAAATAAACAAACGAATATTGCCGGCATTTAAGAAAATGGCACGAAAATGCATAAAAATCAACGTCAAGGATTTCATTTTTATTTTGAGCTTTGCAATCATCAAGCATCCTCTTCATTATGTTTATCCTGAAATTTCTAGTTCTTGTGTTTTAGACATAATGTTATTAGATATATCATGAGAAATCAAATAATTCTCTATTCATAAACATATACTTCATATTTAACTAGTGATAACCATGGTGGAAGTGTAATATTTACTATTCATTTTAAAGATGGTATGCTATACTATGTATGTATGTACTTGTAATATATATTTTTATGCATTGATCAGGTAGATAGGAAGTGAGACCATGATCTTTATGGTAAAAACAACGTTCTCCGTTATAGAACATGCTTAAACTGTGTAGTTTTGTTTGTTTACCTGTATTTGATATATAACCGATGGGAAGTACACTACTTTGATATATTCGAAGAAATTTAATTTGAAAATGCAATTATATGGAATAACTCGAACGTGAAATAGAATAGCTTTACGGAGAATAGCTTATTATATTTCAGGCAATAGCACGAAATGTATAGTAAAATCGCAGTTGTAATGAGTTAATGGATGTCAATATTTGCCATCCATAGAAGTCTGACGAACTTTTCATTGGTCCATAACTATATTAAATCTATATTTATATATTGTTTTGCATATATTATAACTTTGTAAAAATAAAAGAAATCAAATGGAGCGAAATGAAAATTTTTGAGGGGGCAAAGTTCCTAAAAAACAGTGCAAACACCTAATTTTGTGATAGATTTCGACATAATATTCAGATAATGATATATGTTTCATTTACTTTTCTTCTTTTCCCCCTTGGTCGTGAAAATCTTGAGGAAAGAACAATACGTGTATAACTCAATCAAATTGTTACATTCTATCTAAGTTTGGAAAATTATTCAATAATATAATTTCAAATTTCTGCTTCGGATTTTGCCTTTTAAAAAGGATTCAATTCGATAGAAGATCACGTCAGATATGACTTGCTATTACCGTGGAAAAAATGAAACTGTAATATCATAAGAAGTTGTATTTTCTAGAGGTATACTTATTTTAGCAGAAATTATCTTTCATTAAGAATCATGCAGTATATCCAGAATGAAGAGAAAACGTCATTAATTGATTATACAATTGAGAAGGAAAGTATGATCACTATGAATGCAATTGTTTATGTTTGCACAAATATGATCGAGAACAGTGATGTGCAAATGTATAAATATAATAACATGTAAGTATTTAAGAACCAAGTTCACACCATACAGCTCTACAATACGATATGTCGAGTTTACAAGTAGAATGAGTTTATTAAAAGGTAAAATCAATAATGCTCTTCATTTTCAGGAACTTTAAAAGATTTGATCATTAATTTGATCATAATATACATAACTTTTAGAAATTTTCTTAAAATGTACGAAACCAAACAATATAATGTAAACGTTGGAAAGTGAATAAAGGAAATGCAATTTCAAAATCTGTAAAAGAGTAATAATATAAAAATAATAGAATATCATAATTTATATTTGCTGTATATAATTTGGCTGATAATATAACTGTTATTGTTTTTTTTTCTTTTAGTGATTTAATGAAACAAAATACTTTGATGACGACAAGAAAAATTCTTCGTATATAGTTGATTAATCAATAAAAGTTTAGAAAATAAAAATCTGTATGTCACTGTATAGTATTGACTTGTTCAGAAAAAAAGAATAGAACATAAAGTGAGAAAGATTGAAGGAAAGAAAGGCATATATAAAGAAATAAAGTGAGGAAGAAAGGAATGAATGAAAGAAGGATGGAGATTTTTCAATAGATAAATATGGAAAGGAGGAAACGCTTTCTGGAACGTTGATAATCTATTGAAAATGCCTGTCAATTACAATGGAAAGACTAGAGGTCATTGTCGAAAGTTGGTGAACCGTGATAGTAGGCCTACATAGTCTTAAGACTCGGATCGGAGGAAATATAACTAATGTGTCGTTTGCCTAGTCAGAGTCCAGGACGACACTGTTGATTTGATTCACCAATTTTCGACAAAGGCTGTTTTGAGTAGAAGAATTAACCAGTTGTCTCACGATGTAGCAAACGTAGTGTGAAGGCGACGTTTCGTCTGCAAGCTGCTAGACTTCGTCAGGCAATGAGCAAAGACGCTGCTGCGCACGGGTTATATAGCGTCGGGAGCTATTGTCTGGCTCCACTCGGGCGTGAGCCGCGCTGTGATTGGCCGAAGCCGCTGGCCAATCAGGGTCCGCGCTGGTGCTTGGTGCCCGCTGGAGCGTGCACCGCGCGCTGTGATTGGCCGATGCGGCCGGCCAATCAGCATCTGCGCTGGTGTCAGGCACCCGCTGGTGCGGGCGCCGTGCGCTGTGAACGGTGGATGCAGTATGCCGTCGGATGGCCGGTAACCATGCATCAGGGATCTCAATGCCGCTGTCCCTATTGATATTGCTCGGGTGCAAACGGATCTGAATCGCTTCCTTAACGCGCCGCGTATACCAATGCTTATCATGAGCAACGCAGCTGACCTCATCCCAGTTAGGTGGATGATCGGAGTCCCAAGCATGTTCTGCAACAGCAGAGCTATCAGTGCGCCTAAGCCGAACATCACGGCGATGTTCCTTCATGCGTTCCCCCACAGGTCTACCAGTCTCACCGATGTAGACTTTGTCGCAAGTCGAGCATGGGATCTTATAAACAACCCCATCGCGTCTGTCGGGGATCGGGCGGTCTTTCGGACGGACCAGCTGGCTGCGGATGCTGTCGGACTTGAATATAACTCCGAGTTATATTCAAGTCCGACAGCATTATTTCTTATATTGAAAAAAAATAAACAAAAGCGGAAAGATGATATCATCGGCTTCTCATTGCGCAAGACGACATGTATTAAATTAAAAAACCTGTTTCACCGAAATCAGACGGGGACGAATAATTTTGGTGACGAGCACGTACGCGCGCGCAAAAGGCCTGATCACGTGACATGTTCGGATCACGTGATTTGATCCATATCGTACACCAACATCTTTTCTGCAAGATCGTCACGTAATAAGCTACGCGTTTATTCACCATTTTCGTCTTATTATTTGTTTCATCAAGGAGATTTCACTCTAGAATGATATCTCCTCGGTTTCATCGATCGATTGTGTTTTCAGAAAAACACAAAAAGCTTGTATGAGAGTAATGTCTTAGTACTTTGAGCTGATCTCGGTACACTTTTGAACTTTTTCACTCCCCATAATACGATCATCTCTCTTCTTCTCATTATTTTTGTCTACTATTCTGTAAAAAAAAGAGAAAAGAAAGCAGTTTAGCGCACCATTCATCTTATGCTCTTTTCAAAAGGGAAACGCCCATGTTTTTCATGATATCCGCACTACCCGAACAAAAGAAGGTCAGGGCAGTCACTCAAACAAAATCCTTCCGAAAAGAGCAGGATACAGATGGTCAACGCCCCGAACAAAAGGAAGATTAGTGTTCATCGAGAGGATGACTTATTGAATGCTTTACGTAATTAGCAATACAAAAAGCTTTTATGAATACTTTTTTTCTATTTCGACCAATATACCGGAACTAAAAACAACAAACTTTGTCTCATTTACCAACAACTCGTAGGTGCTTATGACATCCGTCAGTGATTCAAAGCGCTTTCCCTTGGTGATGATGCATATTATAGGATGAAAGAAGAACCATTTAGGGAAATTGTAGAAAAAAATGTTCAGATGTCACGGAGAACGAGAGGGAAAGAGAGACAGAGAATAAAAGGGTTAATAGACAAGTGCGTTTTGCTAAAATCCAGTGAATATCCACTTAAACGAATAACAACATGACTTTATTTTTGCTTATAGATTACTAAAAAAAATCCCACAACGTTTGTTTGTCGCAACTCGGTCCTCAGACCCTTGTCAAACTGATGACTTTTTTTTTATTATTCTTGTTTGACATACCCCTCCCCCCTCCAGATAGAAATGTTCTGACCTGCACTCTAATATTGCTTGTTTGTCTCCTCTCTCCGATTTTCTGCTTTTTTTCGCCAATTTCTTATTTTTTTAACCGGCGAAAATCGTGGTAGAAAAGATTCATTTAGAAAAAATCCGACCCACCCCTTTTTGTTCCCGTTACTGCACACAAACATTTGGGTCACTTACCCTGGTTAGCGTCAAAACCAAAATGTCTTATTTCTTACATAAAAAACGTGGGCCGCTGAGCGTTTTTGATAATAGAGGGGTTGAGCCGATAGTTGGAGGGAGTGGACCGGCCAAAAGAAAAATTACAAATTTATATAGACTTCGGATTTTTTTGTACATGTTTGCTGAAGGGGAGATGACTGAAACTTCCTACCAACTCCGCCGCTTCTGTACTATTAGATTGAACGATTAAAACGATAGAGGCAAATGTGAATTATATAATAATAATATGCAACATTTATATAGCGCTTAATATAAATGTTTCTAAGCGCTGCATACTATTACTATTATGATTTGTTTTAATGATTTATTTATTACCATTATTACTTCATGTGTTTTTGGTTGTGAAATCAAGGAGACAAATAAAAAATAGAACAAATAAAAAACACTTTTAATTGCAGATTAAAGGTAATTTCTCTTACTTTTAGTAGTTGCTAGCATGGCTCTTTTTGAGGGAAAAGTAAAATAAAGAAAGAAACATAGAAAGTGACAAGGAGTCGGGAAACATGATTTCAGATTTTCAATTTTAGTCACTCGTACTCGTGTAACTTTGAAATAATTTCAAGATATTACCAATCGAATACTGGTGCCCAAACTTCAGGAAGAAAATTATTTTACTATTACAATAGCTGCGTGGCAAATCGAATTAAATGAGACATATATTTTACGAAAAAATCTTTAAAAAAATGACTTTTAGTGAAAGATGGAGGCCTCTGTCTTGCCATATCCCTAAGCCCCAAGTTCACAAAAAATAGATTAGTCGTGCATTTTCTTTTGCGATAGACATCTACCCACGTTATTGGAAATGGAAGATGATATAGAATTTATTGTGAAATGACAGTTACAATATTGTAGTAGTTTTAAAAGGTTTTTCGGGACTTTTTTTTTGAATCTGGGAGAAAACCCCCCTAAATTTTCGACATGATGACCACGATGCAATAGGATGAGAGGCTCACAAATGCAACAATCTCTGATCAATACAAGTTGGCAAAATCGAGGCATACTCTCGAAACGATTTCCGATGAAGAGAGAGAAAGGGAGAGAGGGGGGGGGGGGTAGAAGTAATGTAAAATGACAGGTACTGAGAAGAAATAAATCAGAGAGAATTGATAGAGGGGGATGGGGCGGGTATATACCTCGTAATCCAAATCGGGGAGAAGGAAGACGATACATATATCATTTAAATGAGAAGAACTAAGAGTGGAAAAAAGGTGTAGAAAGGAGGGGATATAGAAATACATTAGATTTAGGAAAGGGAATGAAAGCGGTAGATAATACATTCAGTTACAGGTTAGAAACCAGGGAAAGGGAAAACTAAAAAAAATCCCTTGGTACCGTTTTTAAATACATGTAGACTACTACACTTTATATTGACAAATGCGCAATAACCCCCCCCCCCCAAAAAAAAAAAAAAAAAAAAAAAACATCCGCCAGTCACATAGAATGATTTCAGTAGCTTTCCAGTGCCCCTGGTGCACTTTGAAACCCACCCCCTGCGTTCTTTCATTCTCTCATCTTATTGCTATTATTTTTGTCTTCTTTATATTTCAAAGGAAATAAACAGAGAATAAAGCAATTTAGAACACCGTTTATCCTCTTCTCTTTCGAAAATGAAAACGTCCTTGTAGTTCTTGATCTCGGCACTCCCCAAACAAAAGAAAGTCATGTGGACGCTAAAACAAATCCCTTATAAAAAGAGCAGGGAACAAATAGCCATCGCCCTGAATAAAATGAAGATTAGTGATTTCGTCAGGATGACCTACTGCTTTTCGTATTTAGCAGTACAAAAAGCTCTTAGGAATACTGCTTTTCATATTACGACAGTAACATTTAAACAATGTAAATGTCTACTTGTTTATTGACAAACCATGCAGGTGCTTAAGAAATGGCAAGAACGTTTTTTTCTTGAGCATGACAGCACTTTATAAAAAAAGAAATACTTCCCCTTTTTGTATACGTTTCCTGAAGGAGGGGGGTGGACCCCCGCCTCCTACCAACTCCAACACCCCTGTACTGTTTTAATTGAACGATTAAAAAGAGACAAAAAGTGATACAAATCTTCCATGATTTATTTATTAATTTTGTTTTCGATTGTGAAAAAACCCAGAACGGTTAAAAAAACATGGAGGACCATAATAAAACACTTTCAATTTAGATGTAACAATTTCATTAGATGAAAATAATTTACTTTCTCTCATTGTGACGAACAGTAGTCGGTAGCATGGTTATTTTGGAGGGAAAAAGAAGATAAAGAAAAATGAAATGCAGAACGAGACGAGGAGAGCGTTGGGAGGTATGATTTCAGATCCACTATATAATTTGAAACTTCACTCTTTGAAATTGCAACGGAAAACATTTTGATTATTGGTATGTATATTCAGGAACATTTTTTTAAATACAAACCATAACCTATGAAAAGATACCAAAGACGATATTTAGTGAAACGTTGAGGCCACCGTCTTGAAGTCCCCAAAAATCACAAAATAGTTTCGGACTTTCATTGCGCGGTGTTAAATCATCATCATCGCACTTGCAAGGAAAAATTAGCGCGTTTTTGTTCATTCTGGAAAATAAAGGTATTTAGTATGCTGTGATTTCACCCAAAACGGATTATCTTTGTAATTATACACTTTGCAAATTATCTGAATACAAGGTGGTAAAGAGACAATTCATGAGTAGCGGGACAATAGGCAATGAAAACAAAAGCACTATAGAGCAGACAACAAAGCGGTATCGATCGAACCCGACCTGTCCGCGCGTGCTGATTGCCCTTACGCATTTTTGTACACAGTGCCTATTGACTTGGGGAAAAGCGAAGATTTTACAAAATAACACAACTTTTTCCTCATAAATTTCTTAACTATTCTGTTGATTTGAGAAGCGAAACCTGTATTTCTAGAAAGAAAAATGTCTGATCTTTCATCTTTACATTTACTAAAAATCCTGAAAATACATCAGTTTGGCGAAATTAGCAATTGATTGGGAAAACACCGCCACAGATCCAAATACCAGCAATGTCCCAAAACGGCTCCGCCGCAGGGAGAGGTATCGGGATTCGCGGGTCCGCACGCAAAGGGTTAACTAACTAGACTTGTCTCCACTCCTGCGGGATAGAAAATTCAAGCAGGTGGTGAATAAACCAACAAGAGAAGACAGAACCTTGGACAAAATTAAAACGAACTGTCCAATACCAAGAACCGCTGATCACATGCCCTCTTGGTGCAAGTGATCACAATGCTATTCTCTGGACACCTACCATACCATGTAACCATCATGATAAAGTAGTGAAGAGAGTCACAAGACCATTGCCAGATTCAAGACTACGAGAATTCGGATCTTTTATCACGGGCTGTGATTGGTCTTCGGTCCTCGAGACATCATCTGTCAATGAAAAGAATGACTTGTTCTACAAAACGATGAATGGTATGATTGATCTTTCTTACCGACACGAGTTGTAAAGATGCACAGCTGTGATAAACCCTGGATGACTCCTGCAATTAAAGCACTAATCCAGGACCGTCAGCGAGCTTTCCATAAGAACGACATAGCACTGTCTAAAGCTATTGGGAACCGTGTCAGCAGAGAGATCAATAAAGCTAAACAGAATCACTATGTTGAGAGAATCAAAATCCACAAGAAGTCAAATCCTGCAGAATGGTATAAGCAGATTAAAGTTTTGACAAATACAGGGTCAAGTAATACTAGCATTCGAGTTCCATGAGTTGACGACAATAAGCAGATTGCTGATAAGATCAATGAAATGTTCACTTCAACCGCCAGTGACGTTCCTCCTATGAAAAGGGAAGATCTGCCTGCATTCCCACCTTCACCGTCACCCCCTCCACGAATCGAACAATGGGAAGTGTTTAGGCAGCTGAAGAAAATAAATGTCATCAAAGCAGTTGGCCCTGACTCGATGCCTCCTCGTATCATAAAATAATTCGCATGTGAAATAGCGAACCGCTTTCAGATATATATTCCGCATCAATAGCCGAAGGCTGCCCACCAGAAGTGTGGAAAAGGCAATGGTAATACCTGTGCCTAAGAGTACCCCTGCAGTGATTGAGAATTTAAGGCCAATATCCTTGACGGATTCTTTTGTAAAGGTCTCCGAATGATATGTTGTCAAATGGTTCTTGAAAACCCTATCGCCTCATCTCGACAGGAAACAATACGGGAACATGTAAGGGCTTTCAACATGTCATTACCTCGTAAATATGTTGTACACATTGTATATGCATGGAGAGAAAAATAAATCAGTATCTGACCTTATCCTAACAAACTTCAGTAAGGCATTCGATCGAATTGATCACACCATAGCGTCACAGAAGTTAATAGCCTACGGAGTAGCTCCTGATCTTGTGCAATGGGTCATGTATTTTCTAACCAACCGGAAGCAGTGTGTTCGCTACAAGGGCTTTGTCTCAGATTGGACTACACTACACGCTCGTGTATCTCAATGAACATTGTTGGGGCCGATACTCTTCCTTACTGTCATCAACGATGCTTGTGAAGGTGACCATCCATTACACTGGAAGTATGTAGATGATATGAGTATCATTAACACAAGATTTGCATATGAATCCCCAGAGCCCGGGGGGGGGGGCACTCGACCCCAAAAGTGGTGGGTTGTGCCGCGGGCGAGACAAAAAAAAACGGGGGCCTTGGAGCGGGCTTATTGTAAAAAGGAAGGTCCTCGGAACGGGCTTCGGAACTACAAATGTTTGTGAAAACGTGGGTCCTTGGAACGGGTCGCCTGCGTGCGAGTGCGTGTGCATCCCTATGGAACGTGCATGCAGCTGGGCTGCGGCACTACTGCAGGGCGCGGGTGTGGGAGGGGGGTGTCCCCCCTCCCACGGTAGGGAGATTTTGCAATTTTGAACTTGAAATCGTGCAATCTGATGCATAATATGCATAATATGCAAAGATTGGTGGGTGAACGTGAACAGTAGTGTGACCAAAGTGTGAACAAAATTCGGCTTTTCTGTTGGATATATATCAGGATTTGTCATTTTCAACTTATATATCATACTTATTACTACCGCAATGAGTGTTCCTACCACTTCAAAGATGAAAATGCGGTCCAAATCTCGGATTGAGAAAGGTAACTTTGAAGCCACTGAACTACCACCGAAAGGGGACTCTGAAGTACGAGGCCAGATCCAACAAACGCCCGGGGCGCACCCGATGGATTCAGCCAACAGATCTCCAACGATTTCAGGTGACCATTCAACTGTGGACGTATTGAATGACCCCACATTGCTACGCAATATTCGCACTCAGGTTGACAAAGCGATCAGCGAAGAAACACATTCTCGTCTCATCCAAGCAATTATCGAGGCAGTGAAAGAGGAGGTGACGAAGCAAGTTTACGAGTCCATTCAACTGGATCTTCACAAATTCTCGGAAGAAATCGCGACTCTTCGATCTTCAGTTGATGATCTCTCCAGACAAGTGAAGGAAATCCGACGATTGAGTGACGACCAAGAGCAATATTCACGTAGGCAGTGTCTTCGTTTCCATGGAATCGCTGAGAATCAAGAGGAAAACACAGATCAGCTGATCATCGATGTTGTTCGTCGCAATCATGGGATCAATCTTGATCCCGTGCATATCGACCGTAGCCATCGGATCACACCAAGATCTAGGAGCAACACATCGCAGAAACCTCGTCCGATCATCATTAAGTTCACCCGATACAACACCCGACAAGAGATCTACAAAGCTCGATCTAAACTCAAGGGCACTAATATCTTCATTCATGAAGATCTTACTGCGAGCAGACAAGCCATCATCAACAAACTTCGCTCGAATAAGAACGTCAAAAAAGTCTGGACACTTGATGGGAGGATCACGGTTGTTAATGCTCGTGGAACGAAGATCTCGATCACAAGTCTAGCTGACATTGACTCAAAACTGTAAGCTTGCTTCCTTGTTGATTGAAAAACTTTTTAAAGTGTTACCCTCAATACCCCAAAACACTTGAGTAACATTTTTAGCACTTTTTGTTATATGTTGTTTACTTCTTTATTGTAATTGCCTATCACTATGCCTAAAAAATATCCATGTATTTATTGTAAGAAAACAGTTAGAAATAATCAGAATGCTATGCTTTGTATTAACTGTAAAAACTGGGGACATTTAGATTGCTCTAGCATGTCATTACCATTTTTCAGATCAAACACTGACTGGAAATGCGATTGTTGTCTGTGGAAAGAGCTACCCTTTCATGAATGTTCGAATCAATCTATGACAATGAACTTGAATAATTCTACTTTAGATCAGACAGACTTAAATCTAACAGACAATACAGTGAACATATCAACCCATAATGAGATTGAGTCGGAACCCGAATCACTTATATTTCCAGATAGAAAGGGACTTAAAGTTGCTCATTTAAACATTAGAAGTCTTCGCAATAAAATGGTTGATTTACGATATCTTCTTAAACGCTGTCCATATCATCTAATGTCATTATCTGAAACCTGGTTAGATGAGACTGTTGGCAATAATGAATGCTATGTTGAAGGTTATTATTTGGAGAGAAAAGACAGAGGTTGTTTAGGGGGCGGAGTTTGCTGTTATATTCAACAGGGTGTACCTTATATAAGGAGGCACGATCTTGAAAGTGAAAATTTAGAATTGATCTGGATTGAAATAAAGCCTAAAAATGAAGCCAGTTTGTATGTGGGCATTATTTATCGAAAACCAAATTCCACCACATCCTTCTTTGATGAATTAGATAACAATCTTGATCAAGTATTTTCATTCTCAGATAGAATGATATTACTAGGCGACTTTAACTGCAACATGCTCACAGTTAACTCACTATCAAACAAATTAATAGAAATTAGTCAATCACTAGGTTTAAACCAACTCATCAGAGACCCAACTCGTGTGACCCCTTTTAGTAAAAGCCTCATAGATCTGATTTATGTTTCAAACTCATTAGGTGAGCTATATTCAGGTGTGCAGTCTATTGGGTTTAGTGACCATTCCCTAATCTATGTTGTTACAAAATTGAAAACACAGAGATCACCTCCTCAGATCTCACGATTTCGATCTTTCAAGTTTTTCAATGAAAATGCATTTCTTAGTGACGTTGAGAGTATCGATTGGAATGATTGTTTTATGAATGAAATTGATGTTGACGTCATGTGGAACAAATTCAAGAAAGCTTTTGTTGAACTTGCAAATAAACATGCGCCATATGTATCAGTGCGTAAAAAAATCAAAGGATCTCCTTGGATTACGTCGGCTTATAAACAATTAGCAAGAGACAGAGACTACTATAAAAGGCAGTTCTATAAGATGAAATATGATAGAAATAAAAATGAATATGAAAGTACTGCTATGTGGGAGAAATATATTTCACTCAGAAACAAAACTAATACTCTCAACAAAAAATTGAAAAGGTCATATTATCGTAGTAAGATAGAGGGAACCAGTGATATAAAAGAAACCTGGGATATTGTTAAAGGGTTGTTGCCTAACAACAACTCGAGCGAAGGCTCTCATCTGGTCATTGACGGAACTATTGAATCGGATCCTTTTAAAATAGCAACAGAGTTTAACACAATGTTTAGTAAAGTTTTTGAATCGATTCATGGTAAAGACCCGAGCGAAATAAAAGACAAGAGTGATGACGTTATCAAAAGACTTCGTGAAGTACATTCACGCTTTACTTTTAGAGAGATAACCGTTGACTTTGTAAGAAAGGAATTGAATGATATCAATTGTACAAAATCTGTAGGCCTTGACGACGTCCATCCGAGATTGTTGAAACTCAGCGCACAATCGGTTGCCATTCCTCTTGTGCGCATTTTCAATCAGTCCCTACAATCTGGACAAGTTCCCAATGATTTTAAGCTGGCTAAAGTAGTCCCTATCCCCAAAACAAAGACTGCTAACGAACTTAACCATTTTCGCCCTATTTCCCTTCTCTCGATCGTTTCCAAAATTTTAGAAAGAGCGGTCCACTCTCAATTAATGGAATATCTTCACCACGAAGAATTGATGTCTCATCGGCAGTCAGGTTTTAGAAGTAAACATTCCACCTCGACGTGCCTAACAGAGTTTACTGATATGTTATACGATAACCTTGACAAAGGCCGAGTAGTAGGTGCTCTGTTTTTGGACTTTAGAAAGGCCTTTGATATTATCCCTCACGATATCCTTATCAAGAAATTATATTATTTTGGCATAAGAAATATAGAGTTAACATGGTTTGAATCATATTTAATTAGAAGAAAGCAATGTGTGTCTTATAAGGGAACTACTAGCGATTTTCTGCCTGTTCATTCAGGGGTACCGCAAGGTTCAATTTTGGGCCCTCTACTGTTTTGTATGTACATTAATGACATTAGCAATTTAACTATGCATTCCAATACTAATATTTCTCTGTATGCAGATGATACTGCAATATTTTCTTCTGGATTTGGAGTTGAAGCTGTTCAAACACAGTTGCAAAGTGATGTTTATGTTTTAGGTAAATGGCTAAAAGAAAATGGTTTAGTTGTTAATACAGATAAAACGAAAGTTATGTTATTTTCAAGTCGGAGGAAGGTACACCCAGTCAAGATGCAGATATACATGAATGGTAAACCCATAGAAAATGTAACTCGGTTTAAATATTTGGGTGTCACTTTCAGTCATATTCTGGACTGGTCTTTTCACATCAATTCCATTATTAAAAAGATCATGAATTCTATAATATGCATGCGGAGAATCAGGCACTGTCTGACAAAAGACATACTCAAACATTTGTATTTTTCTTTAATCCTTCCTCATATCGACTATTGTTCAACTGTTTGGGGATCATTAAAAGTGAAAGATTTGCAGCGACTACAGAAGTGTCAAAACAAATATTGTCGTTTGGTATTAGATGCAGACTACTATACCCCAGTCCAGAATATGTTACGCTCTCTGAATTTACAATCTGTCAAGAAAAGAGTGGATTATAATTACCAAATACTTATGTATAAAACTTTAAACGGTCTAGCTCCTGGTTATTTAATGCAAACAATGCCTCTGAGACCTAATCAATATCCTACTAGATCAATCTCATCTCAACAATTGTATCTCGCAAAACCAAGAACCGAGTATAAAAAACAGTCATTCTCCTATATAGCAGCCAAATTATTTAACTCATTACCAGTACCCATTAAGTGCTCTGTTTCACTTCCTGTTTTTAAACGAAACGTCCGTAAATTCCAAGCAAGCTGATTAATTCTTTACTGTTTGTCATAGTATGTATAGGCCTTACCCCCCCCCCCCTTATTGTTATTTGTTTATTGTGCATATTTATTATTTTTGTATTGTATATTTTAATCACGTATGTTATAATTGTTATTGTATAATGTTCAAATTGCGATTGATAGCAGGGCTCCCTTGTAAAGCAGGCCTCTGGCTTGAATGGGACTACCCTGCTTTTTATAAAGAAAACATGAATAAATAAATAAATAAATAAATACTTAATGAGGTAATATAACACACACAAGCGCGCACGAACACACACACACATACTCACACACACATACTCACACACGGGTGCGCACACCACACACATACTACGCCTTGAATGGACAGACATACATCGACAAGATCTACACACCGTGGCATACGAATACAGAATGGACTGACACATAGTATTGCATATTGAACCACACTACGTATTTATTCATCTCTGTGAATTTTGCTGTTACACCTCTTCAGAAAAAAAAACCAATGTCAACTGTGTACACGCAGGTATAGTCTTTGTTGTCTTGATATGGGTATGTGGTTATGAATGAAAACAGTCTCTGTGGCCATTTGTGAATAGAACACATAAACAACAAACAAATATCAATATGTCTGTTCATTATAAAGCATAATGAATACGTACATACTATGCTTTTTTTACCTCAAAGAAACAGGCATAGTATCCATAGATGCAGTGGCGTACCGTGGGTCCCGGCATTGGAGGGGCACCAGCAAAAATTTTGAGTCACCTAGTGAGCGCGCGAAGCGCGCTCAGTTGCTAGGTATGGTGACCTAATAGAGACATTTAAGGACAGTGTCATTAAACTTATATGTATGTCACTGATCACATAATGCGAGCGCGGAGCGCGAGCTGAAAATTCTACATATTCAGTCCTAAAAAGGGACATTATAAGCAAATTTTTGTAATCATGATATGTACCTGTCTCGCTAAACAAACGATGCGAACGTGAAGCGCGAGCTGAAATTTTTGTTTATATTGACACCAAACGGACATTTTAAGGACTATATTTTAGGAATCTATTAAGAGTATACATATCTAACCATAGTAATCTAATGCGAGTGTCAAGCGCTTGCTGATTTTGTTAGAATTATATGCATCAAAGCACTTGTAGTCATTGTAATCATGATTAACATGCGCATCTCACTAATCAAATATTGCGAGCGCGAAGCGCGAGCTGAAAATTTAGGAAATTCAGACCTGAAGAGGAACATTTTAAGGCTTGTTTGTACGAATTCACGGAGACCATACTTATTTCACTAACCAAATGTATATATTGACCCAAAACATGGATATTTTAAGGCCTGCTTTTTTTAAAGAATCCATTAAGAGTACACATATCTCACCATAGTCATTTAATGCGAGTGCCAAGCGCATGCTGATTTTGTTAGAATTACACCTAGAGACACACTTTTTGTACTCATTGTAGTCATGGTTATCATACGCATCTCACTAGTCAAATATTGCGAGCGCGAAGCGCAAGCCGAAAAATTAGGAAATTCACACCTCAAGAGGGGCATTCTAATTCTTGTTTGTAGGAATTCACGTAGACCATGCGTATTTCATTAACCAAATGATCCGAGCGCAAGCTGAAATTTTTGATATTCAGAACAGAAAAAGGGATCTTAAGGACTGATTTTAGGAATTCATGAAGAGCAGACATATGTACTAATCCACTAATGTGAACGTAAGCACGGACGGGAAATGATTTATATTAAGACATTAAAATGATATGTCATTACATAAAACAATAATAATTCGAAGTGCGAGGAAATATATTTGGTTCACATTGACTTGAAAACGGGAGGTTTTAGTACAACAGGATTACATATCTCGTTAAACAGACAATGCGAGCATCAGGAACAATGAAGACATAGGCCCTGAGCAAATTATGTTTCATAAAGTTATGATATTTTTATGTAATATAACATAACATAATCATGATATAATACATAACTAAGAATAATTTCTTCCCACTACGTTTCTCTCACTTTCTCCCTCTTTTTCTCTTTTTCCCCGTTTTTTTTTTTTTTTTTTTTGGGGGGGGGGGCAGCCGATGGGGGGGGGGGGGGGCACGTGCCCCCCATGCCCCCGTAGTTACGCCACTGCATAGATGGATATTGGCTGGCGGCTCATTAACATACAGATACAAAAAACAAACAGTATCACTATGATCCATGGAGTAACAATACTGCTTTGTAAGTTTGTGAAGAAATCGGAACCATAACGGCTAATAACAATAAACACAATTACAATAATGATGAGGATTATTATTATCATCATCATAATTATTATTATTATTATTAATATTATAATTGTTATCATTATTATTATTACTATTATTATCATCATTATGACTTATTAAGTAACCAAATATCATTCCCAAAACCTGGGGGGATGATTGTACATGCCATCCCCCCACCTTGTGAGGTGGGGGGATGCATCCCCCTCATCCCCCCGTTGTCTACGCCCCTGCCCTCAACCGATTCAAATGTAAGGCAATGCAAATATGTTTCATGAAGTATCCTCCTGACCCCCCAGTGTTCAGAATTAATGGCCATCATTGAAAACTCTGGACACTGTTAAAGTTCTTGGAGTGAGACTTCAAAGTGATCTTAAGTGGCAGTGTCATGTAGACTTCGTGCTCCAGCGAGCGAATGGGAGAATGTACATGATCAGGATATTGAGGAGCCACGGTCTATGTGTGGATGATCTGTGTACAATCTACATTGGTTACTTAAGACCCCTCCTTGAATATGCGTGCCCTGTGTGGAACGGCAGACTCACAAAACAACAGATTGCTTCCCTAGAACGAATTATGTCTTTCCTTTGCACAGAAACTGGAAAAGTAAAGACTATCACACTTGATCCCTAAGCCGAAGGGTGTGGGCAGAACCCTAAGAAACAGTAGGGTCAGGCAACAATTGAGATGTAGGACTCAAAGACTTCGACAAATTGCCATCCCTTACCTTATCGACTTATTGAATTCTATGTAACTGAAAATTATCATAATTTTTGTTAAGATTTTGATTACTTTGCCTTTAGATAATTACTTTTCTTACACCGAACTGAGCTTGGATTTTTTCTCTCTCTCTGTGGTTTAATTTTTTTTTTTAATGTTCATAACAACTGCATAAACGCACGTTTGCTAATCGTTCTTATATATCTAATAATGTATGAGTTCTCACAAAATGTTTTTTTATTGTCGATCCTTCCGGATTTAAATACATCTGTTAGCCTCCCTACAAAATTATAGCATTAATTTTCCAGTTACTTTGACCTATAACTACTCACATTGTAACAATATGTAAACTGGTAGACTATGAACGAACATCTTTTTTTTTTAGTGTAATACAAAGCTTCAATGTTTCTCTATGTGCAATACTAAATTTCTTATGATGATAATGTGAATAATAAAAGGATAGTAATATGATATTAATAGTAATGATAAAAATATAATAATAAATTTTCGATTAATTATGATATTGAATCAAATAATAAATGGATATAGAATGATTGTATTACAATGATAATTGATTTCGCAATAACGTATGTATGTATTATTTACCTCAGGCATGTGATTTTTTTTCACGTATTTGTTTGTGTTTCTAATTCCTGTTTTTCATTATGTTGTAATTTTTATGTATATTTGTGTATTTGCTTTAATGTCTGAAAATCTGTAATTAGGCCTTCGGGCCGCGAATGATTTTTTGTTCAAATAAACCATTTCTATTTCTATTTCTATAATTTTTTGTATTGCCCATTCACATTGTGTGACATATGCCATCAGTCTGTTCCATAATAATCTCAGCGATGATAAACATCCCGGTGCACATTACATATGAATTCAGTGTGTGGAACAAAACTTGAAATGTGTATACTTGTGTATACAGCACTGTGAAATGACTATGAATTTGATCGATGTTTGTGCAAACAAAACCTAAGGAAAGACCTTCCTTTGCATAAAAGGGGTGGCCGGCTATTGTTATCGCATGCAATGCTTCGAGCCAGAGTTATTCTAGTGATTGTGTGATAATGTATAGAAATCTGCTCAATGAACCAATAATTTCAACCCATCAAATTTATGGAGCTTTACCATGTGTGAGCCGTGAACACAGACAATTTTCAAACCTACTGCTCAACTTCATTACATAACACTTTATGAAAGCTCATTTTCGAGATATCCTCTATATCATTCCCGACAATTGTAATTTGCAAATTCTTGGTGCAGGAGATAATACCTTTTGTATTGCATCATTTTTTTTAAAATCCTACTCATCCCCGCCCCCATTTCACAATTCCTTTCAGCCATAATAAGCATCGAAACTCATTGTTGCCAGCTTAATCAAAGTAATGACTCTCTGCGACTACTAGCTGAAAGCACCATTCGTTCCCTGACTTTTTTAATGATGAAATAGTGTTTGTGAACAATTTTCGATCTGACATGTACATGAAGTCCTGTAAGTACGCATGGGAACGTGTCAGGTGTGTGCTCACATTCCCACAATGGAGAGAGTGGCAGGATTAGTGCCTCTATTACTTTCGTGTCCTATTAATAGTCAGGTCCAGATTTTTAAAAATGTGCTCAGAAAAAGTGCTTAAGGCATTTTGAGTTAATGCTGATTTATCAACTGTTTTAAGGTAATTCAGGGGTGCTGAATCCAAAAATGCTGTTTGCCAAACTTGATTCCGACGTTTTCATCCTGAAATCGGCAAAAACAAAATGGCGGCATTTTTAAAGCAATTTCCCATATTAAACGATTTTTATGGGTGATTGTATTTCAGAAATTGGGACCTATACGTTATTTTCGATACCCAGGGTGTCCGATCGATTGATTCGTCAGCCATCTTTAATTCCAAGATGGATGCCATGATTCACAGCTGCTGATTGATAAATAATATGGCCAAATGTTTGATAATTTTGGGGCGATGCTGGCATATTCACATTATAATATCTTTAACGTGTCCGCCATTTTTTCCTTGCCTGCATAGCAGAAGCATGACATGGACGTCGCCTCCGACGGCGGCGATGACCATGGCGGCGGCGAAATCAATATCAAATCTTAACCGGGGTATAGATATAGATGTCTTTTTCATGAAACTTGGGCATGTTAGGATTAAAAAATCTATTGAGACAGGTAATATAGTTAAAAAAAGGTCGTCAAAGTTACATGGAAATCCAGCATGGCGTCCACAATGGCAGCCGTTGTACCATCAACTCCAAAAAAAAAAGGAAATCCTCAAACCCACCAAAAAGCTTTCAAGGCAAATAATGAATCAGGACAGGTTTACAAGATAGTGAGTGTGTCAGCGAATCCAAGATGGCCTTCCAAACTGACGTCTATAATGGACGTCTGGACATTGTATCTTTGAAATGTTCCAAATTCATAATATATACACTTGGTAGAAATACCTTTTGGTCTACCGAGAATAAAATTAAACATATGAAAAATCGTGGTTCCATAGGGAAAAAAGTACATTGGAAAAATGTCAAGGTTTATCAGTGGTGTAGTTTTGCAAAAAAATGATGATGGCCTAAAAAATAGTTATTTCTTAAAAATCTGGCTTCACTGAGTGCATATACTATCTACCTAGAAATATTTTTGTGTCTTCCTCATTGATTCGAAGTTCAAATAATATAGGTGAAGACGAATTACATGGATACACCGTTGTCCATTTTGTTGAAAAAATGAAGAACGCTCCAAAAATTACATTCGAATTGGCCAACATTAATACAAAAATGACAATACTTCATATCTCATCTAGTGCCACTATTTTGGTGTCTCTGTTTTTAAGACTCATGAAAATACGTTTTACAAGAATTAGTGACATAATATCATTACATGGTGGTGCAACAATAAGCAAACTAAGGTACACTTCGCCTAAAAAGTTCCATAATTCACTGATAAGAATTTCAAAACATGTCATTTATGTGCTTAAGACCATCCTATGGTTTCAAGATTAGGGGACATAAGTCATTTTTACGCAATTTTAGAAGTCGCTTTGGACTTTTTACGACAAAAAGAAAAACTGACCATCCTTTTCATTTGTCCCGATTTATTATTTCAGCCTTCAAACCACAAAAGTGTAGATTTTGTTCACCTAATTATGACTATGTTTAGGTGCTGGAAGTCTTTTTAGACTCATTTTGAAAGCGATCTTTAAATAATAGGTAAAATAGGCAGCTTCGGGCCATTGAAACCGTAGTGTAGACACCAAAATCATATCTCCCAGATGGATTCTAAATAGATTATTTCAATTCTTAAGTATAGCCCAGCCATTTTAGACTCCTTAATTGGAAGCCATCTTGGATTTTTAGACATACGGGACCATTGATTGCCCTTGTAACTTATTCTAATGTATTACTTGACCATTTAAACCAAGGTTTATACAACATAATCATACACCCCAGGCGCATATTAAACAAACTATGTCAGTTTTTAGGTAACAATAGCCATTTTAGACTCCAATTTTGGAAGCCTTAGTGAATTCCTGGACATGCTGGACGTCGGGCTGTCCATGTAACTTGTCCTAATTTATTACTTGACCCTTTAAACCATGGGTTAGACCCCAAAATCATATACCCCAGGCTGATATTAAACAAACTATGTCAGTTTTTCGGTAAGAACGGCCTATATAGATTCCATTTTTGGAGCCATTATGGATTTTTGGACATACTGGAACCACTAACTGTCCTTGTAACTTGTCCCAATTTCATACTTGACCCTTTAAACCATGCTTTATACTAAAAAATCATATTCTCCATGCGATTATTAAACAAACTATGTCGGTTTGTAATTAACGACAAACATTTTATACTCCATTTTTGCAAACCATCTTGGATTTTTTGACACGGAGGACCATAGACTATCTTTGTTACTTGTCCCAACGTATTTCTTGACCCATTAAATGATGGGTTTAGACTCCAACATCATATCCCCAAGGCAGATATTAAACAAACTATGTCGGGTTTTAGGGTTTTTAGATAACAACAGCTATTTTAGACTCCAATTTTGAAAGCCATCTTGAATTTTTTAACATAGTGGACCGTTGACTGTCCTTGTAACTTGTCCCGGTTTACTTCTTGACCCTTGAAAATCACTAATGAATAAAACCGAAATAAAAGACACTAAAATAGGTAATCGATGAATTGTGAATTTTTAGGCCATGGCAGCCATTTTTACGCAGTCTTTGATTTTCAGGTACCCTTGAGTGCTTATGTTTACTCTTTCCTTTCATCCCTTACACCATTGAATACATGTATGCACCGAAAAAACGTGTCCAGGGTAGAAAGAATGCCGGTTATTTTAATTTTCAGTTAATGGCGGCCATCTTAGACGCCATCTTAAAAATAACCACTTTTCCGGATCCGGATTTTGGTGGATTTTTAGTATGTTATTCCTGAGATCAAATAGTACCAAAAATCGTTGCCAAACATGTTTGTTTCAAGTTAAGGGGGTCAGAATAGAGTAAAAATGGGTGTAGAATGACGGCCATATTGTTTTTGCCAATTTGAGGATTTTACCATCAAAATCAAGGTTGGCAAACAGCAAATTTGGACTCAGCGCCCTCGAATTATGCTGAAACACTTCTCAATTCAGCATTAACACATTTGCCTAAGGCAGTCTACTTTTCTCAAATCTGGACCTGACTATAAACTTTTTTTTCTTATTAGTCAATCTCATCGTAGAAATCTTTTTTTAACGGTCATCAGTAGCGTACCGTGAACCGCAGGAGACAAAACACTGGGGGGCATTGCATTGTCTGTGAACAATGCTTTGCCCCCCAGTGCTTTGTCTCCTCCGAGTCACGGTACGCTACTGACTGTCATATATTCATCATTATTTCTAAAACTCCAAAGGCTTAAAGGAGAATGAAACTCTTGGAGCAAGTTAGCTTTTGTGAAAGCAGAAAAATCAAAGAATAAGATCAACAAAAGTTTGAGTAAAATAGGACTAGCAATAAAAGAGTTATGAGCATTGAATGTCGAGATCACTAATGCTATGGAGATCCTCCTACTGGCAATGCGACCAAGATCTGTGATGTCACACACGTACAACTTTCCCATTTTGACACTGAAAATATACCCCAAAACATCTATTTTTGCTCATTCTAATCATATGACAAATGATTCATCAATGATATAATGTTGTGAAACCTCTGTACTTGTCATCTCATAATTAAGAACACCTCACCTTGTGATAGACTCTATAAAAGTGATAATATAAGTGACATAAGTACTAAAGTAATGAGGGAGTTGTACGTGTGTGACATCACAGATCTTGGTCGCATTGCCGATGGGAGAATCTACATGGCACTAGTGATCTCAATATTCAAATGCTCATAACTTTCTTATTATTCATTCAATCTTCCTCAAACTTTTAACAATATGTTTCTTTGAATTTTTTTCTTTGATATTGATTCAGCTGGTTTCAAGTGTTTCATTCTCCTTTAATTGTCTTATGTTCGCCTTGCCCGTGAGCAAGGCATTTAATCTACAATGCTCTTTTACCTGCTTTAAAATAAATGGAAATGCTATATGCATTGTTGGTAACTAGGTGTTAACTTGTTTTTTTTTTTTTTAAGTGTCTGTGTGTGTGTGTGAGTGAGTTTGTTTTGTGTGATCCAGCGCCTTTGTGAAGTTGATTCATGATTTTGCCCCCCCCCCCAATCTGAAAAATGGATCGACGCCCCTGGACATAAGTAGTGCCTCTATTACTTTTGTGTCCTATTAAACTTTTTTCTTATTAGTCAATCTAATCGTAGAAATCTTTTTTTTTTAAATGTCATATATTCATCATTATTTCTCACACTTCAAAGACTTCATTGTCTTATGTTCGCCTTGTTGGGGGAATTCTGGTCTAGTGGTCATGACGTCCACCCTGCAATCTGAGGATGTGGCACAATTTAAACCATTGCGTGCCCCTTCTCAGCAGGAAATGCTGAGCTGCGACAAACCCAGGTGAGGCTAATAAGCATAAGAATCTACATGTATTTATTAATACACAGAGCGCATAACAATCGCTCAGCAAAAGCCATGGTGATTTTGCTACCTTACTACATATCACTTAGACCCCCATAAGATAGGCCCAAGTCTTAAGCGGTATATAAGCCAATATAACTATTTCATTAATCTGTTTATTTTATTGTTTTATTGTCGATATCATAATTGTATCATTGTTAATAATATCATCTTGAGGAAAGAACAATACGTGGATAACTCAATCAAATTGTTTTTCTATCTAAGTTTGGAAAACTATTCAATAATATAATTTCAAATTTCTGCTTCGGATTTTGCCTTTTAAAAAGAATTCAATTCGATAGAAGATCACGTCAGATATGACTTTCTATTACCGTGGAAAAAAAATGAAACTATAATATCATAAGTAGTTGTATTTTCTACAGGTATAATTATTTTAGCAGAAATTCTCTTTCATTAAGAATCATGCAGTATATCCAGAATGAAGAGAAAACGTCATTAATTAAATATACAATTGAGAAGGAATGTATGATCACTATGAATGCAATTGTTTATATTTGCACGAATATGATCGAGAACAATGATGTGCAAATGTATAAATGTAATAACATGTAAGTATTTAAGAACCAAGTTCACACCATACAGCTCTACAATACGATATGTCGAGTTTACAAGTAGAATGAGTTTATTAAAAGGTAAAATAAATTATGCTCTTCATTTTCAGGAACTATAAAATATTTGACCATCAATTTGATCATAATATACATAATAACTTCTAGAAATTTTCTTAAAATGTACGAAACCAAATATTATAATGTAAACGTTGGAAAGTGAATAATGGAAATGCAATTTCAAAATCTGTAAAAGAGATATAATATTAATAGAATATCATAATTCATAATAATAATTTAATAATTGGCTGATATTATTACTGTTATTGTTTTTTTTTTCTTTTAGCGATTTCATGAAACAAAATACTTTGATGACGACAAGACAAATTCTTCGTATACAGTTGATTAATCAATAAAAGTTTTAAAAAATAGTAATCTGTATGTCACTGGTATAGTATTGACTTGTTCAAAAAAAAAATAGAACAAAAAAAGGGAGAAAGATAGAAGGAAAGAAAGACATATATAAAGAAATAAAGGGAGGAAGAAAGGAAGGTACTGCCCCCCCTTTCTTTCTTTCTTTCCTGCCCCCCCCCCCTTTCTTTCCTTGTTATTCAAACCTATTTTGCCGTTCTTCATATATGGTCTAGATTGTCTTACTTTACTTTTAATTACATACGATTAAGATTACTACAAATTTATCCTAAGGGGCTTACAATTACAAGCTTCGCTTTTTAATAAGTCCCTCATTTTCATTTTCACATGCTTACTGTAATCTATAATTTGTCTAATCATCAAAATGTATCTCGAACAAAAATTGTATACATTTCATCTATTTCCTACGAATTTGTTAATTGATTATTGAAGTATACTTATAACACTTATTTTGTTTTGTACATTTATACATATGTATATATATGTTTGTTATGTTTATTATCAGAAAATGGAAATGAAATAAACTAAACTGAAACTGAAACTGAAACTGAAAGAAAGAAGGATGAACATTTTTCAATAGACAAATATGGAAAGGAGGAAACGCTTTCTGGAAATTTGGGAATCTATTAAAATGCCTGTCAAATTACAATGGACAGACTAGAGGTCATTGTCGAAAGTTGGTGAACCGTGATAGTAGGCCTACATCGTCTTAAGACTCGGACCGGACGAAATATAACGAATGTGTCGTTTGCCTAGTCCAGTACGACACTGTTGATTTGATTCACCGATTTTCAACAAAGACTGTTTTGAAGAGCTATGGTCAAAAGATTCTCTGTGTTATAGAAAGCGGCTGTGAAGTGATAACGAGAATGCCCTAATCAGGCGCGCCAGAGAGAAGGATGAACGCCTCATTTACTATCTCGTCTTTCTCCAATCCAACTTGTCCAATGGCATTTCTTCTTACAAATATAATTTGATTTGCTTTACTTTGTTTTCCTTCTATTATATCATCTTTCTCTCTCTCTCTCTTTAGTTTCTATTTCTTGCCTTTTCTCACTTATTTTATCCTTTTTTACTTAATAACTTTGTGTTTTACGTCTTCCCTCCTATTCATCTTTCCCTCTTCATTCTCTTCTCTTTTTCTGTCTTTCTTTCTTTCTTTCTTCCTTTCCTTTTTCATTTATATCGCTCCTTAAAGGAGAATGAAACTCTTGGAGCAAATTAGCTTTTGTGAAAGCAGAAAAATCAAAGAATAAGATCAACAAAACTTTGAGTAAAATAGGACTCGCAATAAAAGAGTTATGAGCATTTGAATGTCGAGATCACTAATGCTATGGAGATCCTCCCATTGGCAATGCGACCAAGATCTGTGATGTCACACACGTACAACTCTCCCCTTTTGGACACTGAAAATATACCCCAAAACATCTCTTTTTGCTCATTCTAATCATATGACAAACGATTCATCAATGATATAATGTTGTGAAACCTCTGTACTTGTCATCTCATAAAGAGAACACCTCACCTTGTGATAGATTCTATAAAAGTGAGAATATAAGTGAAATAAGTACTAAATTAATGAGGGAGTTGTACGTGTGTGATATCACAGATCTTGGTCGCATTGCCGATGGGAGGATCTACATGGCACTAGTGCTCTCAATATTCAAATGCTCATAACTTTCTTATTATTCATTCAATCTTCCTCAAACTTTCAACAATATGTTTCTTTGATTTTCTCTTTTATATGGATTCAGCTGGTTTCAAGGGTTTCATTCTCCTTTAATTAATTCTAATATGTAAAGGAGCACTGATCAATCCATGTGTTTACTCTGTTAACATAGTATTACACATACTCCAATACATTACAATAATTGCTGTTGATTAAATCATTCTGTACAAAGCAAATGGATGAAATGTTTCTTTACATATCAAAGACTAGTAAATTGAAAATGAATTGAACTTGAATTTAATTCCTAAATCAAGAAACTCCGAAAGATCTGGTTGCACTTATAAAATCATATGAAGATGATACGATTTAGGGACATTAGGTTTTGTCAAATCGTTTCAAGTTATTTCTGCAATACCATGATACCACATTGAATGCATTCGACGTCTATCTCTGTTAAAGCACGTTTGACCCCTCTTTTATTTGATGGATAATGTCTTCTTAGATAGAGACTTTTCAAAATAAAGAACCAATTTCTAGAATTCTAACCCCTTTTAGTGTATTTTGGCTACCAATGAAAGTTTGTTGACCTTTTGACATTTCCCTGACCTTTATATCTTCTGAATAAGGAATTCTGAAGATAAACTTATCAAAATCGAAAATAAAAGTACACACATCCAAAGAAAAAACGCAAAAACAAGGGAAAAAATTTGCTTTCTTAACTCCTTCATTGTAATTTGCCATTTAATGAAAGTCCGTTGACCTTTTGACATTTCCGGTCATAACTTCTTAACTTCATAACTTCTTAAGTCACGAGTATATGATTGTGTACATATTTTTGTTCAGTATAACAAAACAAACAATCTAATATATGACTCGACACAATCGGGAAAATTTCAAAATTGACCTCTATTGACCCCCATTTTGACCCCTCACTTGGTCAAGATGACCATTAGAAATTTGTCACCAGTTGAAAGTTGTTCCTTGTGATGTCACCAATCACATAAAAACGAAAAATTAGTCTTAGCCAATTTGTCGAAATAAATTACATTATACATGCATGCTGCTTGACTATTAGTGGGAATTCCAAATCTCTAAAAATAGTATGATATTGAACTCGAATTCGTAAACAACTGTAAATTTGCACACATTGAGTACGCACCATCATTTCCTTTTTTTTATGTAGCCTAAATATCTATACTGCTACCACTAGACCCCGTTTAATATTATTGCTCTGATCAAACTGAGACACATATCGTTTATAATGGATATAAGCAAATTGAGGTAAGTAATTCACGTATTTTCCAAAGTTATTCTGTATCTATTTTACACATTCAAATGCCATATGAAATCAGAAATGTGTCGAATTTGAAATCACACTCGGAGTTATTTGACTAGTTTAATGATTGTATCTTTAAACAATCTTTACTGTATTGTCATTTACCTTTAATAATAACGCAATAATTACCAGTGCGAAAATTGGAACATCACCATCTATGAACAGACAGGATAGAAACAATTAAATTATGTTTTTAAAAAATCGTTGTTTTAGGGGTGATCAGACTTATTTTCCAACCCGGAGGTAATGGGGAGAATGAAAAGGTAAATTGTCGATTCGTCTACTGCCAACTCGTCTACTCACCACACCAACTGGTCTACCTTAATTCAGTCTAATGCCATTCCGTCCATCAACATTTCGTCTAAACAACCATTTGGTCCAATAACCATTTGATCCAACCATCACTTCACCTAATCACCAGTTCGTCTTTTACCATTTCGTCTCATAACCAGTTGGTCTAATATCCATTTTATTTTCATTCATTTTGTCCAATTAACACTAAGTCCAGTTAGACCAGATGGTGGACTTAAAAGCTATTGGATCAACTGGTTACTATATAAACTGGTGAGTGAAAGAAATGGCAATTAGACCATATGGATAGTGGACTAAGTGATGATAGACCAAATGATAGTAAGCGAGTTCGGAAATTGGACGAAATGGCATTAGACTAATTGGAAATAAACCAATGAAAATACATACTTTTTTAAAGCAATATTCCTCCTATTTTTCTTCTTCTCTTTTCTTTCATTTCCTTCCACATTCCCAATTTATTCCGACCGTCCCAAGTAGTAGTGGAGAGAGATAAGGAGAGATATAAATTCACCCTATTGATATATATTTTTAATCTACATTTTTGTAATCCTTAAGATGTCTATTGATTTTGATGTTCCCAAAGCGAAATATTGTCCCATGGGGTTAAAATCCAAGATGGCGTCCAAAATGGCCGCCATATCCATGGAATTTGTTTTTTTTTGTACATAGATTCTGACACAAACATTCATTTGCCACAAAACTATAGTGTCATATGAAAGATAACAAAATTTCTACAAGTAAATACTATTCATAGGTGATTCGGCTGAGATTTTAATAAGAAAAGTGCATTTTTGATATTTTTACCCCCCCCAAAAAAAAAAAGAAAAATGAAAATTTGCGAAATACATGATTTACCATAAATCTAAGGGAAATATAGTTATTGCCTTGAAACTTTTTGAAAAATTTGTCTAATATACAATCAGATGTTGTTTGAAGGTTTGCATGGTGGCATGTACAATCACTGATGTGGTTTACGGTACACCATGTGAAGTTTTATAGAAACAGTGGATAGAAGAAGAGAAGAAATGGATAAGCGAGAAAGTGGAGTTTTGAGAGTAGAGTATTCTTTCTTGAAAGTAGTCCTGAAAAGGACTGTAAACCAGGAAAGATTGATGAGTTGAGAACAGCTTGAGAAGTAGAGCTAATGAGGAGATGCTGGCTTGAGTCGGCGAGTAGAGGGATGAGTAGTAGAGAGACTCGACGAATATACAATCAGTAAGTGGACGAAATTCCAAATCGATATCATTTTTCCTTACAAACTTATAATGTCTCAAACCTGAAAATTCAATTTTCAGAAATTTTGCTTTTTTGCTGCATATCGAAGACTTGAATAAACTAATATATATTGTCATATTCTCAACCCCCCAAAATGGAAATAGGCCTTAAATAATGCGAAGTTGTCTATTATTTTGTTGGTAGAAATTTACTGCAATCCATTTATTCTTCAATTTAAAGTCGGGTGATATAAATGTAATTTTTGAAAGAAGTAAGACTTTTAGCCCAAATTTGTATGTTTTTAGTAAAAAAAAATTGCACATGCGCTGATATTGATCAGATTTATTATGAATAGCAGTAATCAATGCACAATGTCAATATCCGATATGCATGATATGAAAGATGTATCAACCAAAATATCGTCAGGCTTGAAAGTATCTTCATTTGCTTAGATAGAAGGAAAATATGCTGAATGTATTAACCGATTTTGCGCTAAAGTGAGGCCAAGAAGCAACCTCATCAGTAGCGTACCTAGGATTTCCCACAGGGGGAGCAAAACCGTCCGCAAAAAAAAAGAAAAAAAAAGAAAAACAAAGGATTCAACCACAAATAAAGGTTTTCGTGCTCGAAAAAAATGACAAAAAAAGTCTTCAACTTCTCGTCAGGGGGGGGGGGGGGCGGGCAGGGATAGGTCCCTTGCATGGGTTGTGACTTCCCCCCCGTAGGTACGCTAGTGAACCTCAATGTGGCAGTCACACCTATGAAAACGATTGCAAAGTGATAAGTAGTATTAGTATGTCATTCAAATAATAAAATAGCTTTGATCAGCTTCTCGCATCGATTTTGTTAGTATGACTAGCAAAACGCAATGTACAGTATGTGATGTACATGGTAATAGAAATGTATCTGATTCAGAAGAATGCATAGACAACAAAAGGTGTTTCAGTTACAGCATAAAATAATTTATTATTTATTTAATGAAGTCTCTTTGAAGATATACCAGCACTGCAGGTAATAGAGATGAAGTTCTTACACATCAATACACAACTCAAAGGAACATGACGAATCTACCCCCACCTTATCTGTATTTGGAATCTCTGGACTGTATTCCGAAATCAGATTTATCTTCGAACACGAAATCAGTGTCATATGAAAGATAAATACATTTTCTACAAGTTGATACTTTTTATAGGTGATGAAAAGGTATTTTGGCTGAGATTTTAAGAAGAAAGGTGCATTTTGACATTTTCCCCCAAAAATAGAAAAAAATTGTGAAATAAATGATTGACCATTGTTTCGATGATCGAAACTATTTATTTTTGCAGATACCATAATATATGTTTATAGGTAAAAATCGGTTTCGGCCTAAAATTTTAGCTTCGAATCATGTCATAAAACATCGAGCAACAAGTTTCGACCGAGTGCTTGGCCAACTAGTATTTATGTAAAACAAAGTTCATAGTTCCTGCCAAAGAAGTAAGTGTGCTTAGATATTGTGTTAAAAAGATTTATGAACCAATTATCTAAAATGTAAAAATGAAAGTGAAGAAAACCTTCACGTGGTTAAATGTTCATTTGCATAAATTTTGCAAAAAAAAAATAATAAAAAATAATTTTTTTGTGTGAGATCGCCGTATAGATAACAGAATGCGACACGTTTTGTATGAAAAAAAAGTATAAAATTCAATGTGTTATACTTGTCAAGGAAAAGGAGAACGGAAAGAAATGATTGAGTTGAGGAGAAATTATTTTGATGATAATTATTTCAGAAATAACATTAGTTTCTTTGGATAAAAGAGGGATATGTAAGCTACGTAGATTTGGGACATGAAACCAAAACTGAAGTTAGCACACTAAATTTGCATTGTTTATATAAAGCAATGAGTAGTAATGTCCAGGGTTTATGAAAGCTTATATATCTATGGAATATTATTGACAGAGATATTATACAAGCATTTCAGATTTATAAAATAACTGAGTGTACTATGAATCAAACTAGAACAAAGCATTATAATGTGGCTAGTCAAGGAATTTAAGCAAACCTTTAAAGAGTTGTTTTGAGTAGGATTTTACAATTTGTCAAGTGAAATATTTACACTTAAATTCAAGTTGAATTTAATGTATTTTCCTGGAGATTTATTTTCCAGTACAAACATCAAAATGATTACCGATGTAGCTTTTTCTTGAATATTTGCTAGGAAAATAATGCAGATATTTCATGAAGATAATTATGATTACTACTCATAATTTTATGGTCCTTTTGCAAGTTAAGATAGAGCTGTCAAAAGGCAATAATCACACAAAGAGACATGGTTTGATGTTTCATTCAGGTTCATAATTTATTTTGAGAAAGTACAATTCAAAGTTACAGTGTGATTTAATTTATACAAAATATGTTTAATTTCCGGTTCTATTGTTTGTTCTTTACAGATTGAATTTTTAAAACCATAAACCAACCATGAATATAAAGAAAAAAAGGGATTGCCTTGGAACTGTCCAGTAAACTTGCCTAATATACAATTATTAAGTGGACGAAATTCCAAATCGATATCATTTTTCTTTACAAACGTATAATGTCTCAAGCTTGGAAACCCAATTTTCAGAAATTTAGCCTTTTTACTGCATTTTACAGACTTAAACGTAATATTGTCATTATCTTAACCACCCTTTTTCATTCCATTAATATGTTTTTCTAACCTACACCTATTTAATCCGGGAGGTGTATACTGAATGAAGATGCAAGGTTGAAGATGGAGGTGCAAGATTGTAGATTAAGACTTGTCTTGGTGAATTAACAATTAACAGCATATAGTTTTAGTGTAGCAGTTAACATTTAACAATTAACCATGCCAAAATGTGATGAAGAATCAGTATCACGGAAAAGGCCTCCACTCTTAAAAATGTTGGGCAACATACGGTCCACACAACAATTGGTTAAAACTTTATCCAATTCTGGGTAGTTTTACACCAATAATGTGTGCTTTGGGTGAAAACTACACAGTATTGGTGTAAAACTACCCAGAATTGGATAAAGTTTTAACCAATTGTTGTGTGGACCGTATGTTGCCCAACATTTTTAAGAGTGTCCTATTAAATGCATTTCACAACTTGCAACACCTTTTATCATGTCAAAACTTAAGCTTTATGGTTCTTAGGGAGGACTTAGCCAAACTTTGACAGACAGGCAGTCAATCTTAGAACTCATTGGCAGGCTCATGTGCTAGATTTGGGCGATCTTCTGGAGCTAAAACTTTGTGCCAATGTGATCTTGAAAGATATATTCCTGTTCCAGAAGTTGTAAACTTTGGACTGGAAAAGCATTTTTGCTTGCCGCAGATTTCAGGTGAATTTTATTCTCTTTGAACAAAAAAAATCCGGAATTTTCTTGTTTGCCATCCGGGCAACCGTAATGGCAGTTTTGGTTGCCAGTGTCACTCGGGCAACCGCCAATTTCGAGACCTGCTTTGGAGTAGGGATGGTGGATGGAATTTACCTCACGTGTGATCTGTTCCTTCTCAGTATTCCTCCGTTTGGCATTGATACTTCGTAAGACCTGGGTTCCTCACAGACTTTGGATACTTTGAGTGGTATCCAAGTGTGGTATCTTGGATGTAGAACTCTCGCTGGCTGCCCTACATGCAGTGGTGGTAGATCAGAACTTGCATGTAAATAATGCACTTCCTTCATCTTGTCTTGCCTATTAAAGAGAAAATCAGTGGTAGTAGAATCTCTCGAGAAATATAGTGACTTGGCAATGTGGTCCTGATGGGTCTACCAATTAACATTTCTGCTGGTGATCTCAAGTTACTTTCGACTGCTGTTGCTCTCAGGTTCATCATTGCTAGTTGAATGTCTTGGCCAGTCTGAGAACATTTTGTCAACAGATTCTTGACTGTACGAATCATCCTCTGAGCTAATCCGTTTGATCTTGGATGGTGTGGAGAAGAAGTAATGTGCTTGATATTCCACTTCTTTTCTTCTGCTGCCTTGCTTGATGTTTCTGGTATGTTTCACACTGCTTTATCAACTGGTCGATGTCCTTGTTGATGTTTGGCAAGAAGTCTCACGAGCAAGTCGTCTGGTACTTTCGATTCCCATGTGTCCTAGGTGAAGCTGTCCAAGGATATCATTCCTCAGTGTCTTCGGTATGATGACTTGACTTCCCTTGAAGAGTACTCCATGTGATACTCCGATGTCATCTCTGTACGACCAATACTGCCTAAGGGATTTCGGTGACTCTTGGATTGTTTCAGGCCAACCCTGAGTAAGTATCTGCCAAAATGATCTGAGAATTGGATCATTAGCCGTTTCTCTCTGAAGTTCTGTCCTCTTGTGTTGTCCGAAGAGTAATAAGTCGATCGCATATGCGAATCTCTATCCTCAGAGCAGATGGATTTAACTCTGACACCTAACGGTACATCGCATGCTTCCTTGAGATTAGGAAGTCGACTCAACGTATCGGAAAGAATCATTCGCTTCCAGGTCAGTAATTGACTTGACACCTGTTTCCTTGGACTTTGATAAGCGATTGCTGTAGATGTGTGCTGGTGCACTTGTAAGAGTTTTTTTTTTAAATATATTTTACATGTATAGCCAGGCGCCTTAGACCACTCGGCCACAGCACCTCCACCTGGCCCCCCTTGACTTCAAAACTTGCTCCATATCAGCCTATTGAGCAAAATATGAATCTCATCAAACAGGCAATTCTGGCGCGAAGCGCAAGCAACAATTTTATATAGTAACATGAAAGATTTTTTTGTTTGCAAGTCTTCCCCTCACATTATTTCATTCACTCGTCTTTCTCCTCTTATTTTCCTCTTCTTTTTCTTCTGTCTTTCTTCTTCTTTTCCTGTTCATCTTTTCCCCTTTTTTTGCTCTGCCAATTTTTTTTAAGGGGGGGGGCACCTGGGGGCACACAAAATCTCAGGGGAGGGGGGGGGGGCACGTGCCCCCCCAGGCCCACCCGTAGCTACGCCACTGGGTGTCAAGTCAATTGCCGACCAGGAAAAGACATCCGGGGTTCGATCCCCGGCCGCGGCACCTCATGCCCGTGAACAAGGCATTTAATCTACAATGCTCTTTTATCCTGCTTTCAAATAAATGGAAATGCTATATGCATTATTGGTAACTAGGTGTGAACTTGTTTTAAAAAAAAGTTTTGAAGTCAATATACAAAATATATTTTAGCTCGAACATCGAGCTTTCATTTTTTTTTTTCATTTACAAATTTCATGTATTTTGACTGAGTAATAGAGGTTTAAACTCATTGTAGTAATCTTGGGCGGTCTAAAAATGCCAAATTATTTTGAATGCGCAATTCTTAAGAACATCAATTTGGGCGAACTTTGAAGCTCTATAGCAAAAAATCAAGCACAAGGACCTATGTTAATTTTTGCAAATTTCGAATATTAAGATTCTAAAGTATCTATGTGCAAAGTTTGGTGAAAATGACATGGATTTCACTTTAACTGTGGAACGTCCTTAAACAAATGTATTCAGAATGCCGAGATTCTAGGTCTAAATCTAAAACATGCGCAATGGCCTGCATGCTCTTTATTTAAAGTGTACTTTTTTTTTTAACTGAATACATTGACCTTTAATGAAAATGAAACCATATTCATGTACCAACCTGGCTCCAATTTACTGTAACAATGCTTGACCTGCTGGATTATGCGCTTTTTTCATTTTTTTTTATATTTTCCAAATTTTATTGACTTTCAAGATTTTTTGTAACATTACAAAAACAACAATCATACAGGAATTACATAATTGTATAACATTAAAAGAACAATAATCAAATAGGAATCACAACAACAATTACCAAAAAAAAAAAAACTAAAACAAAACAACAAACAAACAGACCTGATGTAAAAGCTAAAAAATGAGTCCCTGGTGGTTTGGATTGTCTCATTATCAAAATATAATTATGGATAATTAAAATAAATTTTCAATAGGGGACCATTTTCTATAGTGCATGTTTTCTTTGTGCTTTTGTTTAGCAATTACCAATTCTATATGTCTAATTTTGAAATGAATGCTTCAAAACCTATGAAACTTACTACTAAATTCCTGTATTTCTGAATATAAATGTATCTCTTCAATAATATAATTAAGTGATTCAGTAACATTTTATGTGGTCCCTTCCAATCATTTATGAATCCAAAAATCATTCTTTTCTTAGATAGATCCTCATATCTAACAGATAGCTTCAGACCAATTTTATCAACAAAAGCACGTCTTAAATCTTCAGCAACCTTACGTTCATAAAAAAATATGTAAAGGAGTTTCAACAGAGGTCTTGCACAATGTGCAAAGTTCTGTCTGAACTTGCTTCATTTTAAATAGTCTCTTATTGGTGTAGAGAATATTATGCAAAATTTTAAACTGGAAGACTCTCATTTTAACTTCTATTGTGCATTTAAATGGGAGTAGATACATTTGTGGCCATTCTTTCTCCTCTATCCCATATTTAGTGGAAAATAGGGGCTCACAGACAGGTCTATGTATTAATTTCCTCACTAAATCAACATAGATATTTCTAGTTTTTAGTTTTTTAATTTCTACTGTCAAAAGGATGGACTGATCATGTTCATAATCTATTTTTTCCAAGAACATTTGTATCAATAATTGATTAAATGAACTTCCCCATTTCTTCTTGACTAGTGATACTATTGCCAAATGTATCATGTAATATTTATGTGGTACTCCTCTTTCTTTCTAAAAATTAAATTGTACTGTGTTTCCATGTAGATCAAAAAGTTGATATACATAACATAGACCTGCCTCATGAAAGGCCTTACAGTATACTGATTTATTATCAATAAGAATATATTGATTATTCCAAACAATTTGACTAAGTACACTTGCTTGGGTTCCTTGATCATCAACATATTGATTATGCTCCTTTGTCTTGGACCATGCTAACAGCAAGTTATGATAAAATAAGGAAATTCCAAGAGAATTCAACCGGGGCCTCTCCTGTTCACTATAATGGTTAATGACATGCCCAATGTACTTAAGAAATGTAAGATCATGCTCTATGCTGATGATACTGCATTAATGTACAATGCTATTAAAATGCACTGAAGAAATTGAAACATAAATCAATGCTGATCTTCAGAGAATAAGTCAATGGCTAATATTAAATCGACTTACACTAAACCCTGAAAAGTCGAAATTCATGTTATTTGGTACCTCAAACAAACTGAAAAATGCAAATCCCATAAATGTGCAAGTCGATAATCATGCCCTTGAATGAGTTTCACATTTCAAATACCTGGGCACGTGGTTGGACGAGTCACTCACCTGGCAAAAACAAGTTGATGAGATGAGCAAAAAGATTGGCTCACGTATTGCCTTACTAAGTAGACTAAGAAAGTACTTAACTATCGATAGTGCCAAACTCCTAGCTAATGCATTGATAACACCTCATTTTGACTAATGCAGTCCTTCCTGGGCAAACTGTTCGCAATACGTAAAGAATGTTCTCATTGCCCAGCATAAGAAAATGGCAAGACTTGTCCTTAGATGCAATTGTATGACACCTACTGTTGAGGTATTGTCACAACTGAAACGGGTAAACATTGAACAAAGATAGAAATTCAACAAATGTAAATTAATGTATAATGCCCTGAATGGAGAGGGTCCTAAATATATTTCTGATATGTTTACTAAAAGTAATAGCGTCCACACTCACAGTACGAGGGGTGCCACATCACAAGGCTTGCTGGTACCTATATGGTCAAAACGCAGATGGGGAAAAAAAAACTTTTCTCATGAAGGGTCACTCTTGTGGAACGGACTTCATTTAGCTCTTAAAAATGCAGCAACCAAAGAAGCATTCACCACCTTATACTGGAGATTAGTAAAAACTCATGAGGGATTGTAATTACTTAACTTGTTTATGCAGTTGTTAGCTTGCCAGGGAGCGTAAATCATTTGAATAGCAATTTTATGTAATATTATATTATTATGTAACATGCAGTCACCATTGAATCTTCATTACTCATATCACATGAAATATTTTATATGCTGTGTAAAATAAATGTATATAATTTGTTAATTAACTAGAATAATATGATGTAGTCGAATTAATATTGATAAGTAATAACCACTCTGTAGTATACATGTAAGTGTAATGTATCTTTTTTAAAGTATAAGTAACGTTTGTATCCGATATATATATATATACTCATAGTTCTTTCAGTTTTTTTTTATATGTTAGATCGATTTCTAGATTTACCCTTGCATTGTTACTGAATTGATAAATTTATAAGTATAAAAACGTAGAAACCTATAATGAAAATACATAGCATTAAATTTTTCCTTGTTTTCCTGTCAATTTCCAATACTTCTTCCTTTCTCAAGAAATCAAATCATTCTTCTCTCTTTGTATTACAGTGTAACAATGTCGACTTTTAATGTGTCGTATAAGATGTGTTCTCTTGATTTTTATGTATATATTTATGTATATTTATATATATTTTATATATATATATTTATATATATATATAAAATATATAATATAAAAAAATTATATATATATATATATATATATATATATATATATTTATTTATATATATTTATGTATATTTTTTATGTTTATATGTATTTTTCGTATGAAAAATGTCAGGCAAACAGAGTACACAATTGATGATACAATGATAGAACAAGTACATCCTGTCAAGTACATCGGGGTCACCCTTAACTCTAGTGTGACCTGGGATGACCAGGTTGAAAATGTTATTACAAGGGAAAATAGAATGCTAGGTCTTATATCGAGATTAGGTAATGGCGTGTCACAACAGGCATTATTCTGTCCGTACAAATAACTTGTATTGCCAATCCTGGAATACGGGGTCCCGTCATGGTATGTTTTCACGAGGAAACATACTGAAGCCTTGGAAAGAGTTCAGCGAAGGGCAACGTGAGTAATCTTGAAACAAAGGCAACAGGAAATGCCTTACCCACAGCGCTTACAGGGCCTTTCTTGGTTTACTCTTGAATCCAGAAGGAAATATCTAATGATGTCATTTGTAATCAAAAACCTGTATAACATTGTATCATGTGAGGCGGTCAATGACAATATAACGGTACGATCACGCCAGAGTGAACACACAATCCTATTCCACCACATGAAAGCCAGAACCGAACGTTTGCACCAAACTGCAATACATAGATTTCCGATTATATGGGAAAGTATGCCCTCACATATCAATTATGAAATTGTATCTGGAAACATCACAAAAGTTCTGAACCTCCTTCGTCGTGAAATTCTTTTTGTTTTTTGAATAACTAGATCTCTGATTTATAATAATATTTCCTTCGATAATGCTTAATTCATTATTTTCCCCATTGACAAATTTCAACAAAAGAGCAAGTTTATTCATAATTTATACATTAAATCTAATCCGGCCTATTTCAACTTCAACATTATGTCATTTTATCGCTCTTACATGGTTTTATATATTCTTATTGTCTCATATCCCATTACTTATGGTAGATGCAGTATTATATATCTATGATTTTAAATTTACGATTGTTTTAATGTTTGATGCTTATCATTCTAATGCTTGTAGATACACAATGATGTGATTTGGGGAAGTATTGTGGGGGTTGGCTTGAAGTGACCAAGTCACATGTATGACCATTGTATTTTGCCGATTCTAAATATCTTCATTTTATTTCTATTTTCACCATTGGTGTTATGACCTGGATGGGGTTGGGAGGTTTGGGGAGGAAGACCTGTGGGTTATGGCTATTAAGTTAGCCTTTTCCATACCCAGGCAGCCTCTCCAACTCTCATCCAGGTCTTATTTTCTCTATCATGTACAAGTTTGATTGATCTTGTCTCTGATCTGTTTGTATTCTTTGTTTTTTGAATGCCAAATGAATAATAATAATAATAATAATGATATGTATTGTGCAGGGCCCTGGTTGACAACAGTGTCTAAACCACTGAACAGGCTACACTGGGTAAAGAAGACAAATAAAATAAAATAAAAATAAAAATAACTGGCTAACAGAATAATTACTCATAATAATCAATTTTCCACCAAATCGTTTACAATAATGGTCAAAGAACAATTTCCAATGATGATCTGATTCTGTATAGTATCTCTGAATCCACTTAACCAGCTGTGTCTCTATCATGCATTTTAGTTTCTGGAATTTAAGACCACCTTCGGTATAATCTGCAATCATTGTTGCCCGTGATATCTTATCTGGGCCTTTCCACTTAGACTGAAAAATCAACTGTTCAACCTCCTTAACAAAATCATCGGGTATTTCAATATTGGAAACTATATACATAATCTTATACATAACAAATGTTTTCAATAGTTGAACTTTCCCTAACAAAGTTAATCACCTACTCTTCCATCTTAAGAAAGTACATTTTATTTCATCCAGTCTCTTATCAAAGTTCAGTTTCCTGACTATTTCCTGATCATATGATAAATAAATGCCTAAAACTCTTATGCTTTTGTCTGCCCAATGTATATCATTTGTTTTTTCTCCATTGTGCCTATCTTTCCCAATCCATATTCCTTCCGTTTTTGTTTTATTCAAATAAAGACCTGACAGATTGAGAATTCTTCAAAAACTTTGAAAACCATCTTCATTGATTGTACATTCCTACAAAAGCAAGTTATGTCGTCAGCATATGCTGTATATTTAATTTGTTTTCCACTAAGTTCAAAAGCCTGAATATTATCATTATTATTAAGTCTTGTAAGAACAACTTCCAAGCTCAGTATAAACAGTAAAGGAGCTAGAGGATCACCTTGTCTGACTCCTCTAGACACTGGAAAATAGCCAGTGGTAAATCCATTCACCAAAACACAACTACTTATATTAGTGTGCAATGTTCTAACCCATTGTATGAAGATGGTCCAAAATTGAACACTTCTAAACAATTTAGTATGAACCTGTGGCTTATTGAATCAAATGCTTTTGTCAGATCAAGGGCTAGCATAATACCTCTCAGATTCTCCTCCTCAGTATATTGTAAAAGGTCTTATATTAACCGTATACCTTCCCCTATGTATCTGCCTTTAATAAAGGCAGTTTGTGACTATCTACTAACTTTCCTATCACCTTAGCAACTCTCTTCGCCAAGCATTTTGAAAGTATTTTAACATCTACATTTAAAAGAGTTATGGAACGCCACTTGCTCAGTGTGTGTTTATCTCTACCAGGCTTAGGGATGAGTTTAATTGTACCTTATTATAATAATAATAATAATAATAATATAGGGTATTTATATTGCGCACATATCCACCTTGTTAGGTGCTCAAGGCGCTCCTATATTACCCGGCTAAGCTAGGCGTTCATAGCGCACACAGCTTTTTAAGGAATTACTTCCTACCAGTACCCATTATCTTTCTTATCTTTCTGACACAGACATTGCACTATTTTCAAATGCAAAATTGAAAGAATCAATAACTTCTTTTGACATCAAAGGCCAAAACATCTCATAAAACTCCATAGTTAACCCATTGTTCCCAGGTGTTTTATTTCTAGCCATTTTTAACAATTCTGCCCTAGCTTCAGAGCAAGTGATGTTTCCTTCACATGAATTTCTTTCTTCATCTGTTAGTTGCTTGATGTTACTCTGACTTATGTACTCTTGACTCACGTCACCTTATCTTTGTTCTCAAACAAATTTTTATATGAATTCTTAATGAAACCCTGTATTTCAGACTGTTTATCAATACGTCCCACATCTGAAATCAAAACATCAATATTAGAGTTTGCTGCTTGACCTTTTTCCAATGACAAAAAAATATTTAGTACTCTTTTCCCCATTCTCGTACTATGTACACCTTGACCTCAAGATTGCCCCATCTGCAAAATAGTCATATATTTTAAACAACTCCTGTTCTATCTCCCTTTTCTTTTTCATTAATTCTTCATCTATATCTTCTTCTGTCATCATGTCATCTATTTTCTTCAATTCTTTTTCAAAATCCTTTCTTTTCTCTTCCCTTTCACATTTCTTCTTTTTAGAAAATGGTACAGTAAATTCTCTAATTCTAAACTTTAACCAATCCCATAGTCCTCCTTTGTCATTACTATCTGTAAACCCATCAATCCATGTTGAGTATTTATTAGTTAAAGCATTAACATACTCAACATCATTCAATAGACTATTGTTAAATTTCCAGTAGGACGGACCAGACTTTTTTGTCCTAATTTTCATGTGTAAGCTAACATGATCATGATCAGACAAAACACACGGTATAATATCATTTTCACTAATTGTATTCTGTAATGATTCATGGATTAACCAAAAATCCAATCTAGATTGCACCATTGGGTTATACCTTCTCCAAGTAAATCCTTTTTTTGCAAGGGTTTCTGATTCTCCATACATCAGCCAAACCAAAATACATTTTCATATTTTCTATAAGATTCACAGAGTGCTTCCAAATGCTTTTCATTGAGCCACCTGCCCTGTCCAGATCAAGGTTTTGAATTAAATTAAAGTCCCCACCAATTATAAGAATTTCCCCATTTTAAACATTATTTTGTATGGTCAATTCTACCTTCTTAAAAAACTCAACCTGATCCGTCTCATCATTTGGTGCATATATGTTACAAATCACATAAACTTTCTTCTGAATTTCAACTTTTACCAATAAAAATCGTCCCATTGTATCTTTAATGGAGTCTAACACTTTAAAATCAGGTGTCTTTCTTAATATAATGCATACTCCTCTGCTCTTAGAAGTTCCATGACTGAAAATAATATCAGATCTAACTTGATTTCTCCATAATGATTCTTCCTTTTCTACAGAATGAGTTTCCTGTAAAAGGATAATATCTTTGTTCTGTTTAAGCATATAATTAAAATAACGTTTCCCTGCTTTAAAATCCCCCAATCCGTTCACATTATGTGTCATCAGCTTCAAGTCCACAATTGAGATATGAATTTCTTAAAAGTACCACCATCATATGATCAGGTTCAGCAAAAAAAAAAAAACACAAAAAACAAATCATATCGAAGGCAAGTTCTTCTGTATGCCTTAGGGAGATCAAGGTAGCGCTCTTTATCGTGGTCTTTCCTTTTCTCCTTTAAGTGGTTTTCCACATATTCACCTACAAAAGTTCACTCTTGGAAACAGTTCATGAAAAAAAAAAAAAAAAAAAAGTTTAAGCTCTTGTCATTATATTAATTCTAAATATTCCTTTTCACTTTTTTTTATTGTTTTTAGGTAGACAAGGTAAGTCCAACTCTATAACAATTATTCACGTTTTTTTTTGGTGTTTTTTAAAATGTTTCCGGCATTTCGATGTGGAATGATTAACATTTTCTTTCCTTCGACGTTTTGAGTTATTTTATCTTGTATTCTGTCTCCTTCCTGTCTTTTCCTTCTTTGTAGAAGATGCGAGCAGGATACTTGAAGTACACCACTCTCCTTGTATTTTCCTCTTTCAGCTTCTTCTTGATGTGCATCAGCTTCTTCCATTGTTCACGAATTTCCTTGGGCAACATTTCATCCACGTAAATAGAATGATTTCCATTGTGCTCAAATGGTTTCTCCTTCACGAAGCGACGTGTATTTACCAGGATCATATTTTTGGTCGAGTACCGATTAAAAGCTGCAATAATCGGCCTTGGTCGAGGTGATGAGGTACTTCAGCTGCGATGTGCCCTTTAGATGATTGCTTCAGCTTCAATCTGCAAATGCGACTTGGCAAATGACTGGATCAAATTTTCACATTTCTTGTTCTCAGCACCCTCTGGAAAGCCTTGGAACATAAGTGTGTTTCTCATTCCCCTGGCGGATAGGTCAGTATCAGACGTTCGCACAACTTCTCATTCTCCTTTTCTTGTGCGTGCAATTTCTCTTTGATTGAACCAATGTCAAACTCAATCCCTTCTTGCTTTTCTTTCACTTCTTCTATCTCTCTCCTATTATTATCAATCTGAGCAAGTGATAAGTCTAATCTGGCCACAATGTCATTGAACTTTGAGTTCATTTGATCCATTCTGTCAAGAAGCCTTGCTAGTAAATCTTCAGTGGTAGTACTTGCCTGCACCTTTTCATCTCCATTGATCTTTCGCTTCTTCTCCGCCCGCGGTTCGTCTTCGTCTTTTTCCCTCTCCTTTCCCCCGGCAGTTTGCGGGTGCGACTCATGCGAGTCCTGGCCTACTTCGCTGATTCCAGTATTAAAGGGGAAGTTCACCCTGACAAAAAGTTTATTGTAAAAATATCAGAAAAAATAATAAAAAATATTGCCGAAGGTTTGAGAAAAATTCATCAAATAATTAAAAAATTATTAGACTTTCAATTATTTTATTTGTGACGTCATATGCGAGCAGCATTCCTACATAGCGAATGGTAAAAAATCAATGAAATGTCATTTTCTCAGAAAATTGAAAATGGTTTTCACTGTACCTTTTGTATATCAATAGACAAATCATTTCACACCCGATCATGAATAGAAAACAAAATTAAGTCATCAGGAACCATACAAAATTTGAAATTCATGCATATTATATTACATAACACATGTGGCAGCTGCTAGTTTATGACGTCACAAATCCAAAACTTTGAATTCTGATAACTTCCTTACTCTTTAACGGATTTTCTTAAAACCTTCACCAATATTTTTAAATATTTTTTCTGCTATTTTTACAACAAAGTTTTCTTCAGGGTGAACTTCCCCTTTAAGCTCTGACTGCTGAGTAAGATTTTCAAGTGGAATATCCAAGTTTTCATCGATGTCCACCTCTGTTCTGTCTGAAATTGAGCCAGAAGGTGTGAAGTATTGGGAAATCCTTGGTAAAACGTTCGTTTTGTCCATCTGTCTTTTCTATCCACTCATTTTTAAATGATTTTACATAAATTTTCCACGATGAGAAATAATACGGTTTGACTTAGTAAGGCGCCATCTTTCTCCATTTTAAGTGTACTTACATTTATCCAGTTTTACATCAGAATATCAATTACTGTCTGCTCACGCTTCACGATCGCATTATTAATTAACTATATCTTATTTATGATTTACAAAATATGAATAGAGTGTCCCGCTTTTTGGTCTAAAATCTCAATTTTCTTCCTCTCGCTCGCATTAATTGTTTAGTTACACACCTATCCCATTTATTAATACAAAAACTGCTTAGAATGACCATTTTTTAGGTCGCAATGTAAAAAAATTGCTCGCGCTTCGCGCTCGCATAGTTAAAATATGTACCGTCTTCGTGGGTAACTGTAAGCAGTCCATTTTCAATAATGCTAGAACAGTTAATAAGAATTTCTGCTCGCGCTTGGCGTTCGCAGTAACCATCTAGTTACATACGAATCTTGTTCAGGATCACACATAACATTGCCCAGAATATTGAATTTTCAGGACTAAATACATGAAAGTTGAAAAAAAACATCGCTCTTACCTCGCGCTCGCACTTTTTATGAGGCTTTTGAGATTATTTCATGTTTATGTTGTCTTGTAAGAATAAAACTAAGAAGTGACTTAACCGGGCAAATATAGGTGAAGATAATTTCGGGCCCCGTCCCCTATTGCCGAAAGTCGGATCCGCCCTTGTGACACATACACACACACACCGGAAAAAAATTATGCCCCCCTGAAATATAAAGGATCCCCCAGTGCCCACCCCAAGAAAAAATCCTAGCTACGCCACTGTTGACACCTGTATCCTTGGACTTTGATAAGCGATCGCTGTAGACGTGGTGGTGCACTTTTAAGATGTTTTTCCATATAATTTCCAGTGGTCTGTGATCGGTTATGACTGTGAATTCCTTCTCGAATAGATATGTATGGAAGCGTTTGATACCAATCACAAGGGCTAAGGTTTATAATTCCGACTCTATGTTTGTGTAGTTGGACTGTGCAGTGGAAAGACTTTTGGATGCAAACGCAACCGGTTTACCTTCCTGAAGCAGGAATGCTCCTTGATCTTTCATCGATGCACCTACCTCGAGAGTTGTCTCTTTCTCTGGGTCATAGAATTGTAGACATGCACCTGATGATACTGCACGTCTCAGGCTGTTCAAAGAATGTTCATAATCATCGTCACAGATGAACAGTCATAACGTGTGAAGAATTAGGTATCGAAGTGTTGCTGACTTCTCCGAGAAATTAGGAATGTATGCTGCTAGGTATTTGAACAATCTTAGGCATTTCTGAACATCCTCTTTGTCCTTGGTTAATGTGTTGGCTTCTGCCTTGCTAGGATCTGGGTAGATATCTGATATAGTGCACTTGGAGCCAACGAAGTTGATAGCTTCTTTCTTGATTGTGCACTTGGAGCTGTAAACCACTAAGCCTTCTCGCTTTGCTGTCTCCGTGAATAAGTACAGATTATAGTCGTGTTCCTCCTCCGTTCACCCTACAATAGCTATGTCATCTGCATGCAGCCTGGCACATTATGGACGATCTGGAAGATGTCTTTGCTAGTGCATATACCATTTGGTATGTTGACCATTTTGGACTCTAACATTTTATGTCTAGTGTACCTTTATATTTAATCGGAATCTCACTTTAAGCTACACGTTTTACTAGTGTTTGTTTCACTGATTCCCACTTCGAACTTTATATTGCCTTGGCGGCACGTACTGTGACAGTGTTAGCACTTGCACCTGAGTCAACTTTTAGGTAGAGCTTATGTGACCGACTCTGTGGGCATATTATGTTAATGTTAGCAAATGCTACTGTAGCTTCTTTAATTTACAACTCTGTGTGGCCCATTGGTGTGTATTGTGTCAAATTATGCAAAGATGGATGGACTGTCTTTACACTGATAATGATCAGGATCTGTGATAGTATCATGTGCTGTGTCCTTTTCGCTGATCGGTTAGTTCTTTTGACCTTTCGATTTTGATTTTGATTTATTTTGTTTTGCTTAACGATCATCAGATACCATGTCAGATCTTCATCTGAACTATGATTTGGTTTTCGAGTATGATCACCTTTTGATTGACGACAGAATTTCGCCCAATGGCCTTTCACTGTGGAGAGCCAATTGGGCACAAATCCCTGACAGTACACATTCCATTTATTGACTCATATGACACCAAACTTGTTCATAATGGTCTGAGAATGATAATTGAGTTTTTTCTTTCATTATGAAAGCAAAAGGAACAAAATAGTTAATATAAGAGATATACAATATAAAGATAATTTTCAAATTTTAGCTCTTCATATAATTAGAAAAGAGTTAGACCGTGTTCGAAGATAAACCTGATTTCGGAATACAGGTCATAGATTCAAGATACAGATAAGGTGGGGGTAGCTTCGACATGTTCCTTTGAGTTGTGTTTTGATATGTCAACTTCATCTCTATTACCTGCAGTGCTAGTGTATCTTATAAATTTTTCCAAGAGACTTCATAAAATAAATTTGTTTATGATGTAATAGAAACACCTTTTTTGTCTTTACATCCGCTGAATGAAATACATTTCTATTACCATGCACATCACATACTGTACATTACGGTGTGTTAGTCATACCAACAAAATCGATGCGAGAGGCTAATTAAAGATATTGTATTATTTGAATGACACACCATTAATCACTTTGCAATCGTTTTCATGGGTGTGACTGCCACATTGAGGTTGCTTTTTGGCCTCACTTAAGCGCAAAATCGGTTAATACATTCCGCATATTTTTCTTCTATCTAAGCAAATGAAGATACTTATGCTGGCATGAAGCCTGCCGATATTCTCGTTGATACATACTCTTTTATATCGAATGTTGACATTGTGGATCTATTACTGCTATTCATAATAAATCTTATCAATAACAGTGCATGTGCAATTTTTTTACACAAAAAATACAAATTTTGGCCAAAAGTATTACTTCTTTCAAAAACTTTATCACCTGACTAATAACAAAATAATAGATAATTTCGCATTATTTAAGGCCTACTTCCATTTTCTGGGTTAAAAATGTGACAATATACCTTAGTATAACCAAATCTTTGATATGCAGTAAAAAAAACTAAATTTCTGAAAATTGAATTTTCAGGTTTGAGACATTATAAGTTTGTAAGGAAAAATGATATCGATTTGGAATTTCGTCCACTTACTGATTGTTTATTCGTCGAGTCTCTCTACCACTCATCCCTCTACTCGCCGACTCAAGCCAGCATCTCGTCATTAGCTCTACTACTCAAGCTGTTCTCAACTCATCAATTTTAAGTTTGAGACATTATAAGTTTGTAAAGAAAACTGATGTCAATTTGGAATTTCGTCCACTTAATGATTGAATGTATATTGGACAAATTTTTCAAAAAGTTTCAAGGCAATAACTATATTTTCCTCAGATTCATGGTTAATCATGTATTTCGCAAATTTTCATTTTTTGGTAAAAATTCTAAAATGCACTTTTCTTATTAAAATCTCAGTCGGATTACCTTTTCATCACCTATGAATAGTATTAACTAGTAGAAAATTTATTTATCTTTTATATGACACTTGTTTTGTGGCAAATGAATGTTTGTGTCGGATTCTATGTATGAAAATCCGAATTCCATGAATATGGCGGCCATTTTGGATGCCATCTTGGATTTGAACCCAATGGGACAATATTTCGTTTTGGGGAACATCAAAATTCATTGACTAGACATCTTAAGGATTACAAAAAAGTAGGTTAAAAATATATCAATGGGGTGCATGGGAACCCTATCTCCCTACCAGATAAGAGCTCCTTTTCCCATTCCTCTTTCTCCTGTCCACCTCATTTTATCATTCCCAATTTCCCCTTGCTCCTCCCCCTTTCCCTATTCTAAAACCCCAGGTGATCCTTTTAAGACTCAGTGATGTAAGTCAAATGGCAGATTATATGGTCCTTACGTGTTTATTATTATTCTTCATTTTGTTTTGTATTAATTATTTTTCAGTCTTCTATAAACCCAACCATGGCTGAAGCATTAAAGACTTTCATCACCCAGAGTACAGAGTGTCCAGTGTGTCTTTCTACATTCACCGATCCCAAGATCCTGTCTTGTTCTCACACTTTCTGCAAGACTTGCCTGGACAACCTCTTAGAGTGCCAAGGTAATTGCCAGATCCGATGCCCTGTCTGCAGAGCTGTGACCCAGGTCCAAAACCAAGATGTCGGCAAACTACAGGTAAATCTTGCCTTAAAGAGTCTGATAGAGGATATGGAGGGCCATCCTCAGATTTGCACAAATTGTAAATCAAATGACAAGCCCCATGCTGTTGTCTACTGCCAAGACTGTTGCAAGTATCTCTGCACCTCTTGTCTTAATAAGCACTCTCAGTGGGAAGGCTTTATCGATCATGAAGTCATTGCCATGAGTGAGATCTCATCAGGGAAGGTGTCTGTACGTAGATACCGGAAATGCAGAAAACACCCGAAAGAAGACGAGGATTACTTCTGTTCCACCTGCAGGAGATTCACATGCTTCAGATGCGGTATGATGGAATATAAAGACGACGGACACCAGGTTGTCGAGGGAGCTGTTTATGAGGACAAACACATGAAGAGTATCAAAGACCTTAAATCTAAGGTGGACAAGAAACAAGCATGCTTTCAGAAGTACATTGAATTCATTGATGAGCAGAGGAAGAGTGTTGACAATGCTAAGAAACAGTGTACAGGTGACATCAACAAAGCATATGATGATGCGGTCCGGCAGTTGACAGAGAAGAGAGAAAGCTTGCTAAGAGAAGTCAAGGAAACGACCGAAGGAGCAGAGAAAGAACTGGAAAGCATGAAGACCACGGCTAAGAAGTACATCAATCAGCTGACGACCATGGCTGAAATGGTAACTAACAAAACAAAGATACCGTTTGATATGGATACTTTGGCTGCACACGACACTCTGTGTGAAGAGTTACGAGAGGTCTTTGATCAAAAGGATCCTGACTACGAGCAGCCGAAGAAATCGGGCATAAAGGGGAAAACTGTCAATTTCGAGAGAAATGCTGGAGTTGATGAGCTAGGCCTCGGAAAGATTGTTAATGTAGTTGAAAGAAACATCGCCTTATCCACAAATAAAATCTTTGATGAAAAGGACGTTTCTTTGTACACTAATAATATTGTTAATGTAAAGAACGTTGCTTTGCCAGCTAAGAATATCATGGATGCTATGGTTAGTACACCAGATGGTAGGATGGCAGTAAGATGTAGTACAGGTGGCATCTCCATCTTATCTCCTGATGGTAAGCTTCAGCAGACAGTTCTTAAGGATGTTAAGATCCGTGGGGTAGGGTTCCTCTCTGATGGTCGATGCGTTGTGATGGATATTTCACACAACATCACACTATACACACCAGAGTACACACAATTGAATGTAATGTTTAAGACTCTGAGTGAAGAGGAAGGTTGGATTGCTAATCTCACGATTGATGGTGATGATCTGATCTATGTGAGCTACTGGGGAGCCAGCAAGATCCATGTATTTCAAGCATCAGATGGGCAAGCAGTCAGGGAGATACCATGCAACGGGTATGAACCTCGGCAAATCACTAGTTACCATGGTTCTCTTATCATTTCATCAAGGTATACTATCAGATTGATTGACAAACAGGGTGTTAAACAATATAAATTAACGGAACCGGGTAGTCTCCTTTATGCTGCTGTATCTCAATGGAATACAATCCTGATAGCCAAGGTGAAGCATGGTGAATGTTTGGTGAGCATTGACGAGTATACAAATGAATTAAGGCACATCCGAAACCTTGTTAATGATTACAAGATTGAGAAGTCTGTGATATTTTGTTATTATCTCCAGCAGTACCGATCAGGAGAGATCGCTTTCTGCACTTCGGATAGACTCTATATATTCCGCTTGAAATAATTGATGACATGATATAATAATCATTATCGCAGAAGATGGGGGGGGGGGTGATACCCACTGAGTTGCCATTTTCTGCTAAAGTAAGTTGCAATAATGTAGAAATACATGAAACAAAAGGTAGGGGGGACACAGGGGCGGATCCAGCCTTCGCCAATAGGGGGGGGGGGCGGAAATTTGTTTCAGCCATATTTTCCCCAATCGGCAGCTCGAAGATGATTTGTGTTTGTTTCTTTAAAGGGGTAGTCCTCAAAAGTCACTTCTTAGCTTTATTCTTATAAATTCATATATAATATCATAATCTTTATTTATATGATGCGAGCGCGAAGCGCGAGCTAATTTTTTGGAAATTTTATGTATTTTTTCCTAAAATTTGAACATTCTGGGCAATGTTTGTTATCCTGAAAAAATGTGTATGCAACTTGATAATTACTACGAACGCAAAGCGCGAGCAGAAATGAACTGATGGAAAAGATACCTGTTAAAGACTGCGTGCAGATAGCATTTAACAATCAAATAATGCGAGCGCGAAGCGCGAGCTGATTTTTTTTGACATTTTACCTAAAGAATGGAAATTCTAAGCACTTTTTGTAACTCAAGTAGAATAGGTATATAAGTAGACAATTGATGCGAGCGCGAAGCGCGAGCGAAAAATTTCGAGATTTAGTCCTATGATATTTACTGAACGAGACACTCTATTCATGTTTTGTAAATTATGAAAAGGATGAGTATTAATAATGCGAGCGCAAAGCGCGAGCAGAATTTTTTAATATAAGTTTTGAACTGGTACCTGTTGAAAAGGTACCTGTTAAGGACTGCTTGCACTTAGCCATGAAGGCGTTACATATTTCAACCAAAAAAAATGCGAGCGCGAAGCGCGAGCCAAAAATTTTTAAAGAAAGAATGGCAATTTTTTTGTAATCGTGAACAGGATAGCTATATAATTCAAAAATTGATGCGAGCGCGAAGCGCGAGCAGAAAAAAAATCGAGATTTAGACCTAAAAATGGGCCACTCTGTTCATGTTTTGTAAACAGCCATAGGCTGATCGAGGGCTTTTGACCGTGTTTAAATAAAATCAATCAATCAAAATCAATGTTTTGTAAATCATGAAAAGGATGAGTAATAGGGGGTCTTCTTACATTAATAATGCGAGCACAAAGCGCGAACAGAAAAATTTTGATATTGTGATCTGAAACTGGATAATGATTTAAATAGAGAACAATTTGATTATTTGAATAAACATGCGCGCGCGTGTTTCATATTTAGACCTAGAATCTAGGCATTCTAAATGCATCTTTAATCATGAAAATCATGAAACTTTGATATTCCGATCTGAAAAAAGAGTCAATTACAGCTTTATATTTCAAGCACTGTGTAGGAAAATTGTAAGGTGGATATGGATCGCACTTTAAAAAAAGAGCTAAAATGTTCATTATTATTACTTTGAGTTTTGACAAGGACCGGGACATCCTTACGACATGTCATGAAAATGATGACTATCTTCCTATTCCTCTTGCTAGGCGCGAGATGAAACAAAAGTGACAATTTAATTATTAAATTAATATCATATTTATTGATGCCTAATGATAGGGCGCGAAATCTGATGATATTATGGCATAAAAACTGGACATTTCACTTTTGTAATTATGAATAGGATGCATCAGTTAATATATTTTTAACCATTAATGCCAGCGCAAATCGCGAGCTAAAATTTTTGATAAAATATCATGAAAAGGGGATTTTAAGTAGTTTGTTGTATAATCAATATTGAAATATACATAACTCCCCAATCAAAATGCCAGCGTGCAGCGCTAGCTGATACGTCTTGAAAATCAGACATGAAAAGGGATATTTTAAAAACTTTATGGAATACACAAAAATAATAGGTACCTGATGTATCAAAATTTGCGAGCACGCAGCGCAAGCAGCAAATGTTGATAAAATTATTCAGACCATAAAACTGACATTTTTACATAGCACTTTTAAAAATCAATTTGTAAATCACACAAAATAATGAAAGTTCGATTTCCAAGGTGAAATATGTTTTGTATATTGACTTCCAAACTTGATATTTGAGCTCCATATTGAACAAGATATGTAAATCACCTAACAGGCAATGGGAGCGCGAAGCGCGAGCGAAAATTTTATATAGTGGCACGAAAGATTCTTTTTATTTTCCGAAAAGTCTTCCCCTCATCTTATTTTATGCACTCGTCGTCCTTCTCTTCTTTTTCTCCTCTCTTTTCCCTCCTTTTTTCCTTTTTCCTTCTTTCTTTCCCTTTTTTGCTCCGCCAATAGGGGGGGGGGGGCCTCGGCCCCCTGGATCCGCCTATGGGGAAAGGGGCGGGGAAATGTGACAAGAAAAAATAAAGGTTATCATCCCAAAACTACGGTCATCTCGTCCCAACTCGTCCCAAAATACATGTTTTATTTCGATTTAGAATGATGTATTTCTTACCATCATAAAAGACCAAAAATAGTAGGGGGGACATTTGATATTGTGTCCCCCCTACTATTTTGAGTAGGGGGGACACGTCCCCCCTGTCCCCCCTGGGATTTCCGCCCATGAATACATGAAACAATTGTTGGATCATTTCTTTCTCGTTTCTCACCCATAAAAAGCATTTCGCTGCTTACAACTTTTTGTTTTCAACTTTGCATGTACCAACCATCATATTTATCATGTTTATCCTCTGTGTGGGGAAATTCTAGACTATACAGTCAGACCGCAGGTCCCTATGCTAATGAGCAAAAAGGCCAGATTCATCCAAATCATCTCGTGGCTGAATCCTCCTCCTTGCAAAATCTCGTGATTAGTGAGATTTTCTTTCTCTAAGAATTTACCTGTTTTAACTACAAGTTAAATGAAATATTATTGCACCATCAGATAGAGTAAAAGTTACTCTTTCATATTAATCATTTATTTTGTATACAATATTTTGTAAAGTAAGTAAATTTCTGGCCTGAAAATGTGCCTCAAAACTGAATTTTCTTCCTCTGTTTTCTTTTGCAAATTGTGCAAAACTTTTTATTTTGAGCCTCAATGATATCTACAGTGCCGGCCGCAGGAAACGTCACGCCCGAGCACGCAAACACCCTAGGGGGCTTTTGCGTCTAACCGAGGGTATTCAAGGGGAGCCCCCTAGGGTGTTTAGCCGCGCCCGCAGTTTCCTGCGTGCTATATAATATTGGCCGTGCCCGCACTTATCCTCGGGTACCCTATCCTAGGGTACGTACATTGCATTATGTTTACATGTGCATGTACTTTGGTTATGTTGTGATAGACCATTATATTTTTAAACTAGCGTGATCAGAATCTATTCTAGATTTTTTTTTTTTAGATGTTATGTGTTTTCTTTTCTTTCATTTTTTCATTTCTGTTTTCCCTTTTAATTCTTTTCCCTTATTCCCTCTTTCCTTTCTTCCTTCCTTCATGTTTTCTTCTGTCTTTGTTTCTTTCAAATAATGAAGGAATTCTTTTTCTTTCTTTCTTTCTCTTTTCCTCCATTTTTCTTACTTTTCTCTTTTTTCTCCTTATGTTTTTGCTTTCACACATTTATTCATCTTCCCTTCCTTTATATTAATTCTTTCTTTCTTTATTCATTTCAAGTAATGACGGAAACTGTTATCTGTCTTTTATTCTTTCTTTCATCCTTTTATTCAAACTTTTTTCCTTTTAATTTTTCCTTATTTTTTTCTTTCCTCTCAATTCATTTCTTGTTTCCTCATTTTTTTCTCTTTTGTTTCTTCCGCTCACCCTCCCTTCCCCTTTCTTAATATATTTTGTTAACAAGTCTAACATTGTGTAGCCTTTTTGTTGATTTTTTGGCCTGGCTCGGTCGATCCGATTGTACATAGTGCTTTGTCGATTGTCCCGTATTTAATTTTGTGAAATCTGGTCACCCTTGCTGGAACATCGAATTTATTGTTTTTCATTTACCGCAATGAATCTAATCAATTAATCTAATTTGATGCATTAGGTAAACTTATTTTCCTTACGCCTTACGTGGGAGGCATACATGTATCATACAAACTTGTAAAAAAAATAGGACACAATTGTGATTTAATTCTTTATCTTTTGTGATAAGTTTTTTTTTTCTCTCCAAACGTACCCATTCCTCTCCCTTCAGCGTGAACTTTACACCTAATCCCATCTCCTTATTATGAACAGTGTAAGAACTAGAAAACATTTGAAATATTTTTCCTTGAGTTTTAACGGGGTGCACAGGGTGGAATCAGGAAAGAAGAAAGAAAGGCATATCAACAACAAAAAATAATTAAAATAGACAAAAGACATTAATAAGCAGACATGATTTTTTTTGTAAATCAAAATTGACAAGTTATTAACAGAGTGAATGTTAACAAACATTAATGACAAACTTAAAATAAAACAGAATTATGAATATCAAGGGCATTTGCGAATTCTCATTATGTTAAAACAAACGTGCGGTCAATATTGGGATCGTCAATTCGTTGACATGGTTGATAAAACCCTAATAAAGGGAATGAAAGGTACGTGAAAACGAATACTAGTATGACCAAGATCATACAAAGTAGACGTGCAAAAAGCGAACACCAGCAAAACTGGTTGTGCTCATCGATTTGTTATTTGGTTCTTTTGTTATTGTCAACAGTCTGGTAGAGTCTTGCTCCCCGCCCACACCTTTGATCTCCTTTGATCACATCCGCTTCCCAATTTATGACAGGATGTTCGTAGAAATGGGGGGGGGGGATTAATTTGTTGATGCTAATAAATGAGGATGTTCTTTTCATTTCGGTTCAAATCGGGTCTCTAAAACCCTCACCCTATAAAAAGTATAAATTTACCTAAATGGAACAGATTTATCTTTTTGCTAAAACATCTGATTACATTACCTGCACTCTATTGCGGTTTTTAAGTTACATTGATAGATATTCGAATTGGGAAGAGATGAAAGTGGTGGAAATAATAAATGAGAAGAAGGAAGAAATATACTTTGTTATATGAATTGGAAATGATAAAACCAAGTCGCAACTTGGTATAATACAGAATTCAGTGTTATATGGCAGCTAAAAATAATAATACATGGCATTTGTAAAGCGCACTTTCCATCTTGATTGGATGCTCAATGCGCTTCAGAGCAAAGCAACCAAAGCTATTTACATAATGTAACTATTTAAAAAAATTATAGCGCATTTAGCTTCAATGTTTAAACACATACCCTAGTAAAAGTATGTTTTCGAAAGCTACTATGAAGTAGTGTGTGGAATGGGTACTTAACGAGTTAATTATCACTTGCCGACAAAGCAAGAATGGAGCAGCTATACAAACCATTCTTTTCTTTTCTTAAGAGTTTTGGTGGGTGCTCACGCAAACGCTTACTATCAAACCTAACAATTCTTTTGGGGGAACAAAGGAGTCAGTCAAGCCAAGTTAAAGAATGAAAGCCCCGTCCCGGTTCACCTTTATATAGTCGAAAATCCTTTTAATCATCACGCGTGAGCATAACTGAGTAAAACAAGTTTTATAACTAAGTACTGCAGAACTATATGGTATCCATATTATTATGAAACAATAAGCCCCCTCTATTTTCTCTTTCTCCCCTTTCCCCTTCGTTTCTTCGCTCCCTTCTGCTTCTCTCACTTTTTCTATTTCCTTCTCATTTTCCCTCCATCCCTTCCTATTTGCCTTTTACTTTCATTTTTCTTTCTTCTTTAATTCTTGAATGAGCGGATGTTAATTCGGGATAAGTTTTTAATTGATGCAACGAGAGCAGGAAACTGTGAGCATGGTGAGAGAAAATAATTACAAGATTGAGCGCAAGAATGTTCAATACTTGTCATCAGCGTAAAAATGGGCATATGCGAGTTACTAACGTATTTTCTGACATGAAAATCTGGACAAATTCCCAAATTTTTCTTCCCACTTTCTCTCTTTTCCTCTACTTTTTCTTAAGTCCCACTTCTATTGTCCCCTGTACTTCTTACCTTTTCCTGCGCCCTTCCTTCTCTTCCCTTTTTCGCTTTTTTACTCCATTTTATTATGTCTCCCTTCTTCATTTTATTTAATTTCCCCCTCCTTATCATTCTCTCTTTCTCATTCTGTCCTTCCTTTTCTTCCTTTGTCTCTTCTTCTCCCCTTCGATTTTCAATCTATTTTCCTTTTCTCCTTCTCCCTCTTTTCTTTCTGCCTCACCTTCCCTTTTTTATCCCCTCTGTTTCTCTTTCTTCCCTTTCCCCTTCTCTCACTTTTTCTATTTCTCTTAACTCTTTCCTTCTCGTCTTCAATCCATCCCTTCATTTTCGTCTTTTCTTTAATTTTTGCTTTCTTCTTCTCCTTTTTATCTGCATCTCGTAGATCCGCGCCTGAAAGGCATGTCAGGGTATATAAAAAAGGATGACCATGTAGGGAAAGAATAGAGTAAATAGTTCTAGGACGACCTCTGGAATGTAGGGTCAACATCGACAAATACCTGCTCCTTCGTCAGAAACTCATTTACGATCACGACTAACCATGTCAGTGAATGAAATAACGGACAACCCAAAATTTGTAATTTTCATAACAGATTTTATCCACGATAAATTATCGAAAACTTATGCTTGATATGAGATAAAAATCACATGCAGTCTTGAACGAATGTGTCAAATCAGACCTCCTCTTTCGACCAAGAATGCACGGCTGAACATCCTAGGGAAACACCCTAGGATATACGCGGGCACTATCCTCGGGCGCTCCCCTAGGGCACTCATGTCCTAGGGGAGCGGACGCGGGCGTCTTCCCTCGTCCGCTCCCCTCAAATGTCCGCTACGGGCTACCGCGTTCGCCCTAGGGGGCACTGTGACGTTTCCCGCGGCCGGCACTGTATATCACCATAAAGCTGAACTTCTGTACTTTCTCACAATGCCACTCTTGATATGCGGTACCTTTTAATCGGGTCAAGATCACACTTTTCCCACCAAGGTACAAGACGAGATTTCTGAAATTTTGTACTTGCATGAAATCCAGAGTTCTGATTGGCTGGATAAGGTTCACATAACAACAGGCGCGGGGTATTTGAGGAGATTACCACATGGGAAGTGTGACCTTCCCACGAACCCAGGCACTGGAACCGTTGGAATTTGCCATCGTGTGGTCTTTTTGACCAATCAGAGTGCAGTATTCTTGTTTTCAAGCTGCTTTATATACTTGGCAAATGAAAGCTGTGATCTTGACCCGATTAAACCAATTATTATTTTAATACCTATATCATTTCAATACATACATATTCAGCTTTATCATGACATAAAAATCATTTGGGCTCAAACAAAAATAAAGTGTGAAAATAGCAGCTTTTGTCGGGTGAAAATATTTATTTTGTAGCATATTTTAGATCAAAATTTTAACCTATATTACAAAATCTTTGAATAAATCCAAACACATGACCTGAAAGAATGATTCTTCTTCTTTACAATGGTACCAAATTCATGAAATTCGATGCACAATTAGAGCAGCAATGATTGAATGAAAAGAGGTGTTTTGGTCCGCATCAAGCTCATTAAATATGCAAAACATCTCAAGTCATGAATATCACTTGGATGAAAGAAGCCACTTTCTTGGGACCTGCAGTCTGACTGTATACTTGTATGTTTTCATAAATTGGAAAATATCGTGATTCTATGCTGTGAATCTAGACATTATTATAACGTGTGAACATATGAATATTATTTTTATGGAGATGGTCTGATCATTACTCTTCGATATTTTTCGGAATGTGAAACACTTAAAAAGAACTTATTTCATTTAGGAAAATATCACGAAAAATGCATAAGACAGCATATAGTCAATGGATCTCATTTTTTTTTTCAGCTTTCCACTTATCAAGCATCATCTTTATCATGTGTATCCTATGTGAGGGAATTTCTCGTGCTTAAATATTAGACATAATGTTAAATATACATATTGTAACAGTATCCTGTTTATGTGATTTGTTCAACTGATAACCTATAATGTTTATTCAGTTAGAGGGTGCACTCTTGCTAAGTGATAAAGTACCCCTTTCTACCTGTAAGAAATCTCTTACTACTCTCTGATGTTCGAGTCAAGTAAAACCACTTAACAACCCAACCACAACTTGAAACACATATTTTATGGGAAACCAAATGTTTCTCGATGTCATATGCATGTATATAATATTTGTCTAGCAATGACTATCGTGGCAATGTGATATTTACCATTGATATTAATGAGTGTTTGCTATACTGTTTATGATTTTATGATAAATTGGAATATGTCGTTATTCTATGCTAGTATTCTATCTAGACATGATTACACTGTGTAAATATATAAATATTATCTTCATGGAAATGGTCTGATCTACGCTCTTTGATATTTTTCGAAGTGTTTCAATTTCAAAATGCAATTATATATGATAACTTGAATGTGAAACAAAACAAACAAATATTACCGGCATTTAAGAAAATGGCACGAAAATGCATACAAAGCAACGTCAATGGATTTCAATTTTTATTTTGAGCTTTGCAATCACCAAGCATCATCTTCATTATGTTTATCCTGTGTGGGGAAATTTTTAGTTCTTGTATTTTAGACATAATGTCATTAGATATATCATGAGAAATCAAAATGATTCTCTATTCATAAACATGTATTTAATTTAACTACATATAGTAATGACCATGATAGAAGTGTAATATTTACTATTGATATTAATGAGTGTATGCTATACTGTTTATGGTTTTATGCATAAATTGGAATATATCGTTATTCTATGCTTTTATTCTATATAGACATGATTACACTGTGTAAATATATAAATATTATCTTCATGGAAATGGTCTGATCTACGCTCTTTAATATTTTTCGGAGTGTGAAACACTTAAAAAAAATTATTTCATTTATGAAATTTGCACGAAAAATGCATAAAACAGCATATAGTCAATGAATCTCATTTTTTATTTTCAGCTTTCCACTTAATATGAAGCATCATCTTGTATCCTATGTGAGGGAATTTCTCGTGCTTAAATACAAGACATAATGTTAAATATACATATTGTAACAGTATCCTGTTTATGTGATTTGTTCAACTGATTACCTATAATGTCTATTCAGTTAGAGGGCGCACTCTTGCTAAGTAATAAAGTACCCCTTTCCTCCTGTAAGAAATCTCTAACTACTCTCTGATGTTCGAGTCAAGGAAAACTACTTAACAACCCAACCACAACTTGAAACACATATTTTATGGGAAACCAAATGTTTCTCTATGTCATATGCATGCATATAATATTTGTCTAGCAATGACTATCGTGGCAATGTGATATTTACCATTGATATTAATGAGTGTATGCTATACTGTTTATGGTTTTATGCATAAATTGGAATATGTCGTTATTCTATGCTATTATTCTATCTAGACATGATTACACTGTGTAAATATTTATATATTATCTTCATGGAAATGGTCTGATCTACGCTCTTTAATATTTTTCGAAGTATTTCAATTTCAAAATGCAATTATATATGATAACTTGAATGTGAAACAAAACAAACAAATATTGCCGGCATTTAAGAAAATGGCACGAAAATGCATGAAAAGCAACGCCAATGGATTTCAATTTTTATTTTGAGCTTTGCAATCATCAAGCATCATCTTCATTATGTTTGTCCTGTGTGGGGAAATTTCTAATTCTTGTATTTTAGACATAATGTTATTAGATATATCATGAGAAATCAAATAATTATCTATTCATAGAAATGTATTTAATTTAACTACGTAGTAATAACCATGGTGGAAGTGTAATATTTACCATTCATTTTCAAGATGGTATGCTATACTATGTATGTATTTACTTGTAATGTATATTTTTATGCATTGATCAGGTAGATAGGAAGTGAGATCATGATTTTTACGGTAAAAACAACGTTATAGAACACGCTTATACCGTGTATTTTATTATTTTTTTTTTTACCCGTATTTGATTTATAACCGATGTGAAGTACACTACTTCGATATATTCGAAGAAATTTAATTTGGAAATGGAATTATATGGAATAACTCGAACGTGAAATAGAATAGCTTTACGGAGAATAGCTTATTGTATTTCAGGCAAAAGCACGAAATGTATAGTAAAATCGCAGTTGTAATGAGTCAAGGGATGTAGATATTTGCCATCCATGGTAGTCTGACGAACTTTTCATTGGTCAATCACTATATTAAATCTATATTTATATATTGTTTTGCATATATTATAATTCTTTAAAAATAAACGAAATCAAATGGAGCGAAATTACAATTTTTGAGGGGGCAAAATTCCTAAAAAGCTGGGAGCGAGCAAAACAGTGCAAACATCTAATTTTGTGATAGATCTCGACATAATATTCAGACAATGATATGTTCAGCCTTTTAGTTTCATTTACTTTTCTTCTTTTCCCCTTGGTCGTGAAAATCTTGAGAAAAGAACAATACGTGTATTACTCAATCAAAATGTTACATTCTATCTAAGTTTGGAAAATTATTCAATAATATAATTTAAGATTTCTGCTTCGAATTTTGCCTTTTAAAAAGGATTCAATTCGATAGAAGATGACGTCAGATATGACTTTCTATTACCGTGGAAAAAATGAAACTATAATATCATAAGTAGTTGTATTTTCTACAGGTATACTTATTTTAGCAGAAATTCTCTTTCATTAAGAATCATGCATTATATCCAGAATGAAGAGAAAACGTCATTAATTAATTATACAATTGAGAATGATAGTATGATCACTATGAATGCAATTGTTTATATTTGCACAAATATGATCGAGAACAGTGATGTGCAAATGTATAAATATAATAACATTTAAGTATTTAAGAACCAAGTTCACATTATACAGCTCTACAATACGATATGTCAAGTTTACAAGTAGAATCAGTTTATCAAAAGGTAAATCAATTATGCTCTTCATTTTCAGGAATTATAAAAATCATTTTGATCATAGTATACATAATAATTTTTAGAAATCTTCTTAAAGTGTACGAAACCAAACATTATAATGTCAACGTTGGAAAGTGAATAAAGGAAATGTAATTTAAAAATCTGTAAAAGAGTAATAATATAATAATAATAGAATATCATAATTCATATTTGCTGTAATTTGGCTGATATTATTATTGTTATTTTTTTTTCCTTTTAGCGATTTAATGAAACAAAATACTTTGATGACGAGAAGACAAATTCTTCGTATACAGTTGATTAATCAATAAAAGTTTTAAAAAATAGTAATCTGTATGTCACTGGTATAGTATTGACTTGTTCAGAAAAAAAGAACAGAAAAAAGAGAGAAAGATAGAAGAAAAGAAAGGCATATATTAAGAAGAAAAGGGAGGAAGAAAGGAATGAAGGAAAAAAGGATGGAGATTTTTCAATAGATAAATATGGAAAGGAGGAAACGCTTTCTGGAACGTTGATAATCTATTGAAAATGCCTGTTTAAATTACAATGGACAGACTAGAGGTCATTGTCGAAAGTTGGTGGACCGTGATAGTAGGCCTACATCGTCTTAAGAGTCGGACCGGATGAAATATAACTAATGTGTCGTTTGTCTAGTCAGAGTCTAGGACGACACTGTTGATTTGATTCACCGATTTTCGACAAAGGCTGTTTTGTTATGAAGAGCTATGGTCAAAAGATTCTTTGTGTTATAGAAAGCGGCTGTGAAGTGATAGAGAGAATGCCCTAATCAGGCGCGCCAGAGAAAAGGATGAACGCCTTATTTGCTAACTCGTCTTTCTCCAATCCAACATGTCCAATGGCATTTCTTCTTAAAAATATAGTTTGATTTGCTTTACTTAGTGTTTTCCTTCTTTTATATCATCTTTCTCTCTCTCTCTCTTTAGTTTCTATTTCTTGCCTTTTTCTCACTTATTTTATCCTTTTTTACTTAATCCCTTCGTGTTTTACCTCTTCCCTCCTATTCATCTTTCCCTCTTCAGTCTTTACTTTGTTTTCTCTTTGTTTGTTACTCCTCTATCTCTCTCCACTTACTATCTTTACTACTACTACCCTGGCTATCTTACAAAATAAACCTAAATCAGGATTCAATCTAATTTTTATAAACATTCTTGGATTAAAACATAAAAGATTTCATATATTGAAAAAATACACAAAAGCGGAAAGATTATATCATCGGCTTGCTCATTGCACATGCATAAATAAACTGTTTCACCGAAATACTACAGACTTTAAAATGTCATAACGTTGTATTTCCTTGTACGTTTTTGATAAGATTTTCAGTATGTTCTTTTGTCTAATTTACTTTCTAATCATTATATTTCAATCCTAAAGTATCATCCCTTTAAGAACTTTAAAGTATGTTGTAGTCATCAGTTGATCAGGGGCGGATCCAAGGGGAAGGGGCGGATCCAAGGGGAAGGGGCCCATCCGGCCCCAGCCCCCTATTTGGGGGAAACCTACAGAAAAAGGTGTCTTTTTAACTAGAGAGAAATGTTTAAAACAGAAGGAATGAGGTATCATACCCATGTTTAATTTACGACCTCGTAACGGCCGGCCCGACCCCCAAAGGCCTACTTGCAGTGGCACCGCATTCTGTTGGTTAACATGAACGCAAACCACGCTACCGGACACGTTTTAGCTGATATAAAACACAACTTACTCATCACTAAAAACGTATTTTTTAGAATTAGTGACATTATATATGACATGACTATATTGGATTTATTACATTGGAATATTTCATTGGTTGACATCATGCATGAATGTCAAGAGGAAGACTTGATAAGTCACGCCTACTCTACCATATCTACATTAATTAATGCGTACCACAATCTCACTTTTCTATTTCAGTCATCAAGCCCCTAGCGTCAACTTTAGGTCATCAAAACGATTTTTACTTTACGAAATCGATAATTTTTCACATAAAGTGAATAACCTCAGAAACTCTGAAATCGCATACGATGAGGGGTTGAATTTGGACAAAATTTTCTTGGGGAGGGCCCCCAGCTTGATCTCCCGGGCAGGACGTACCTTCGGTGCGTGATACGCCCTCCCCGAATTTAAAAATTATTTCATCTTGAAAAGACGAGATGTTAAATCAGAATTTTCAGCTTGTTGTCTCCAGCCAAGTAAGATCAATTTCTGCTTTTCATTTCTCTCTTCTTTTCTCTTCTTTTCTTCCCCTTTCTTATATTTCCTCCTCCATTTCTTGCCTATTGTTTTCCTCTTGTTGTCCTTTTATCTCTTACTTTCCCTTTTTTACTATTATTTTTTCTTACTTTGATCTTTTGTTCCTTTCTCTTCCCATTTTGTTTTCTTATTTCATTCTTTTTTCCCGCCCTCTTTTCTTTATCAATGTCTACCTTGTTTCTTCCTTTTACATCTTCTAATTGTTCCTGTTTTTTATCTTCTTTCCGTCTTCTCTTTATTCTTTCTTTCTTTCTTTCTTTCTTATTTTCTTTCATTATTTCCTTTTTCATTTATATCGCTCCTTAATTAATTCTAATATGTAAAGGAGCACTGATCAATCCATGTGTTTACTCTGTTAATATAGTATTACACATACATGTACTCCAATACATTACAATAATTGCTGTTGATTAAAATATTCTGTACAAAGCAAATGGATGAAATGTTTCTTTACATATCAAAGACTAGTAAATTGAAAATGAATTGAACTTGAATTGAATTCCTAAATCAAGAAACTTGGAAAGAGCTGGTTGCACTTATAAAATCATATGAAGATGATACGATTTAAGGGCATTAGGTTTTGTCAAATCGTTTCAAGTTATTTCTGCAATACCATGATATCACATTGAATGCATTCGACGTCTATCTCTGTTATTTGATGGATAATGTCTTCTTAGATAGAGACTTTTCAAAATAAAGAACCAATTTCTAGAATTCTAACCCCTTTTAGTGTATTTTGGCAACCAATGAAAGTTTGTTGACCTTTTGATCTTTCCCTGACCCTCTCTTGACCCTTTATATCTTCTGGATAAGGAATTCTGAAGATAAACTTATCAAAATCGAAAATGAAAAGTACACACATCCAAAGAAAAAACGCAAAAAAAACGGGAAAAATTAGCTTTCTTAACTCCTTCATTGTAATTTGCCGTTTTATGAAAGTCCGTTGACCTTTTGACATTTCCGGTCATAACTTCTTAACGGGAAGTCACGAGTATATAATTGTGTACATATTTTTGTTCAGTATAACAAAACAAACAATCTAATATATGACTCGACACAATCGGGAAAATTTCAAAATTGACCCCTATTGACCCCCATTTTGACCCCTCACATGGTCAAGATGACCATTAGAAATTTGTCACCAGTTGAAAGTTGTTCCTTGTGATGTCACCAATCACATAAAAACGAAAAACTAGACTTAGCCAATTTGTCGAAATAAATGACATGCTGCCTGACTATTAGTGGGAATTCCAAATCTCTAAAAATAGTATATGATGTTGAACTCGAATTCGTAAACAACTGTAAATTTGCACACATTGAGTACGCACCATCATTTCCTTTTTTTTATGTAGCCTAAATATCTATAGTGCTACTACTAGACCCCGTTTAATATTATTGCTCTGATCAAACTGAGACACATATCGTTTATAATGGACATAAGCAAATTGAGGTAAGTAATTCATGTTTTTTCCAAAGTTATTCTGTATCTATTTTACACATTCAAATGTCACATGTATCAGAAATGTGTCGAATTTGAAATCACACTCGGAGTTATTTGACTTGTTTAATGATTGTATCTTTAAACAATCTTTACTGTATTGTCATTTACCTTTAATAATAACGCAATAATTACCATTGCGAAAATTGGAACATCACCATCTATGAACAGACAGGATGGAAACAATTAAATTATGTTTTTAAAAAATCGTTGTTTTAGGGGTGATCAGACTTATTTTCCAACCCGGAAATAATGGGGAGAATGAAAAGGTAAATTGTCGATTCGTCTACTGCCAACTCGTCTACTCACCACACCAACTTAATTCAGTCTAATGCCATTCCGTCCATCAACATTTCGTCTAAACAACCATTTGGTCACATAACTATTTGATCCAATCATCACTTCACCTAATCAACAGTTCGTCATTTACCATTTCGCCTCATAACCAGTTGGTCTAATATCCATTTTATTTTCATTCATTTTGTCCAATTAACACTAAGTTCAGTTAGACCAGATGGTGGACTTAAAGGCTATTGGATCAACTGGTTACTATATAAACTGGTGAGTGAAAGAAATGGCAATTAGACCATGTGGATAGTGGACTAAGTGATGATAGACCAAATGATAGTAAGCGAGTTCGGAAATTGGACGAAATGGCATTAGACTAATTGGAAATAAACCAATGAAAATACATACTTTTTTAAAGCAATATTCCTCCTATTTTTCTTCTTCTCTTTTCTTTCATTTCCTTCCACATTCCCAATTTATTCCGACCGTCCCAAGTAGTAGTGGAGAGAGATAAGGAGAGAGATAAATTCACCCTATTGATATATATTTTTAATCTACATTTTTGTAATCCTTAAGATGTCTATTGATTTTGATGTTCCCAAAGCGAAATATTGTCCCATGGGGTTAAAATCCAAGATGGCGTCCAAAATGGCCGCCATATCCATGGAATTTGTTTTTTTGTACATAGATTCTGACACAAACATTCATTTGCCACAAAACTATAGTGTCATATGAAAGATAACAAAATTTCTACAAGTAAATACTATTCATAGGTGATTCGGCTGAGATTTTAATAAGAAAAGTGCATTTTTGATATTTTTACCCCCCAAAAAATGAAAATTTGCGAAATACATGATTTACCATAAATCTAAGGGAAATATAGTTATTGCCTTGAGACTTTTTTTGAAAAATTTGTCTAATATACAATCAGATGTTGTTTGAAGGTTTGCATGGTGGCATGTACAATCGCTGATGTGGTTTACGGTACACCATGTGAAGTGTTATAGAAACAGTGGATAGAAGAAGAGAAGAAATGGATAGGCGAGAAAGTGGAGTTTTGAGAGTAGAGTATTATTTCTTGAAAGTAGTCCTGAAAAGGACTGTAAACCAGGAAAGATTGATGAATTCAGAACAGCTTGAGTAGTAGAGCTAATAAGGAGATGCTGGCTTTATTCGGCGAGTAGAGAGGATGAGTAGTAGAGAGACTCGACGAATATACAATCAGTACGTGGACGAAATTACAAATCGATATCATTTTTCCTTACAAACTTATATTGTCTTAAACCTAAAAATTCAATTTTCAGAAATTTAGCTTTTTTGCTGCATATCGAGGACTTGCATATACTAATGTATATTGTCATATTTTCAACCCTCCAAAATGGAAATAGGTCTTAAATAATGCGAAGTTATCTATTATTTTGTTGGTAGAAATTTACTGCAATCCCTTTATTCTTCAATTTAAAGTCGGGTGATATAAATGTAATTTTTGAAAGAAATAAGACTTTAAGCCCAAATTTGTATGTTTTTGGAAAAAACAAATTGCACATGCGCTGATATTGATCAGATTTATTATGAATAGCTGTAATCAATGCACAATGTCAACATCCGATATGCATGATATGAAAGATGTATCAACCAAAATATCGTCAGGCTTGAAAGTATCTTCATTTCCTTAGATCACTAGCGTACCTACGGGGGGGGGGGGGGGGGGGGGGGGCAAAGGGGGCAGTCTGCCCCCCCCCTGACGAGCCACTACCCATGCAAAACATGCATCCCTGCCCCCTGATGAGCTTGAAGACCTTTATTGCCCCCCCCCCCCTGACGAGCTTGAAGACCTTTTTTTTTTTTTTTTTGCTTGTCAATTTTTTTTTTCTGGTACGAAATCCTTCATTTGTGATTGAAGACCTTTTTTGGGGGGGGCTTGTCAAATTTTTTGGCGGACGGTTTTGCCCCCCCCCCCCTGTGAAAAATCCCAGGTACGCCACTGGCTTAGATAGAAGGAAAATATGCTGAATGTATTAACCGATTTTGCGCTAAAGTGAGGCCAGGAAGCAACCTCATCAGTAGCGTACCTAGAATTCCCCCAGGGGGAGCAAAACCGTCCGCAAAAAAAAGAAAAAAAGAAAAAAAGGATTCAACCACAAATTAAAAAAAAAAAGTCTTCAACTTCTCGTCAGGGGGGGGGGGCAGGGATAGGTCCTTTGCATGGGTTGTGACTGGTCAGGGGGCAGTCTGCCCCAGGCCTGCTTCCCCCCCCCACCCCTTAGGTACGCTAATGAACCTCTATGTGGCAGTCACACCTATGAAAACGATTGCAAATTGATTAATAGTATTAGTATGTCATTCAAATAATAAAATAGCTTTGATCAGCTTCTCGCATCGATTTTGTTAGTATCACTAGAAAAACGCAATGTACAGTATGTGATGTACATGGTAATAGAAATGTATCTGATTCAGAAGAATGCAAAGACAACAAAAGGTGTTTCAGTTACAGCATAAAATAATTTATTATTTATTTAATGAAGTCTCTTTGAAACAGTTATAAGATATACCACCACTGCAGGTAATACAGTGCGTCCCCCCAAAAAAATATACACTTTTGAAATGACTGCCAAATAAACAATGTAGCACTTTGGGGAAAAAGACTTATAGATATGGAAAGCCAATAAAATCAACTTTCAAGTGACACCAAAAAGTTTGAAAACTATTTATGCTTGAGTGAGCACTGCCCACTGAAACAAAGGGTATGAAAATTAGGGTGAAAAAGCTTGGCTAGGCTGGGCAGGAATTGGCCTTACAGTTTTTTTGAGATGTTAGTCCTTTGGAACTTGCAAAAGCTAAGGGTGTTGTGCTAAATTAATGAGTGAGATAAGTTATGGTTTCTTAGGCAAATTTCATGAGTTGAAAGTTGAATTGAAATGTAATGTATGAGTGAACAGGAATTGTAATTTTAGTATAGCATATTCATCTTGTGGACCTCAGAAGTGTGTTCGTGAGAGTCAGAGTAATGTGATGGTACCTGTTACAAGCAAGAGGGCGAGATATGCTAAGACTTGGTTAAAAGGGCATTCCTCTTCTTCATGTCCTTTTTACAAAATTAAAAGTCATATGTACCCTCACCTCTCCACCTCCATTTCCCAGCCCCCCCATCTCTCTCTGTCTCACTTCCTGGATTGTAGCCTTTTCAAAACTTAACTGCCAAGTGACCGGTGGCGGATGGTCAGTTTTTTTTATTGAATGATTACCAAGAAATTTAATGATTATGATGATTAATGAAGTAATTTATTGAAAAAAAAAACTGAATGTTTGATTGATCACATTGTACATTGAATGAGTTGATTTACTGATAAAGTGTTGACTAAATGATTAATAGGAAAAAGTTGATGCCCCAATTCAGAATTAATAATTAAATCAACATTCTGCTCTTGACTTCACGCGTACACGATAATAGCAATAGCCATCAGTCTCTCAACAGGAGGGGAGGGCGGGAAAGAGGGAGGGGTGGGGGCTGAATGTTCTGTTGACCCTTATTCCATCAACCTACTTCTCCCACTTAAGTCCTATCTCACTCTCTATTCTCCTGACTCCATGAACACATTGTTGAGATCCACATGATAAAGTTGAAATGCTGCCACAAAAGAGATCCAAATGATAGAGTTGAAATGATGCCCCAAAATTGTAATTTATGTTCACTCACGCATTAAAGTTCAAATTAATAATTAAAAAAAATTGTTTAAGCAACCAAAACTGGTCACGGTTGATCATTAATTTATCACAACGCCCTTAACTTTGCAAGTTCGAAAGAATTTGCCTCTCAAAAACTGACATAAATTGGAAAGCTTATTCCAGCCCACCCTAATTTTCATACCCTTTGTTTCAGTTGGCAGTGCTCACTCAAGCATGAATAGTTTTCCAACTCTTTGGTGTCATTTGAAAGTTGACTTCATTGGCTTTCCATATATGTAAGTCTTTTTCCCCAGACTGCTACATTCTTTATTTGGCAGCCATTTCAAAAGTGTATAGTGTTTTTTGGGACGCACTGTAGAAAGCGTATGTGAAATGATTGTGAGAATGCCCTAATAAGGTGCGTTAGGGAGAAGGAGGAGGAATATTATTTGCTATCTCGTCTTTCTCCAATCAAACATGTCAAATTGGATGAATTTGTACTTTCTCTCCTAGTCTCCTTACATGATATGGATTTTCTTTATTTGTTTCGATTCTTTTCTTCTTATATCATTTCTCTCTTTAGTTTCTATTTCTCGCTTATTCCCCATCTTTTTTTTTCTTTTCTTTTCTACCTAACCCCTGTCTGTGTTACTTCTTTCATTTTCCCTCCTATTTACACACTTACAATATTGGATAACGTACTGTCCACTGTGCAGGGTAATGTACGTTGGTTATATATATATATATATATATATATATTCTGGGCAATTATCAACCAATTAAGCCAATTTATTACCCAATTATTAGTTTTGATTACCAAATTTGGGCAGATTTTGACCAATAGTCGTGTGGACAGTATGTTGTCCAGGGTTTTTGTCCAACTATTCTAAGAGTGTATCTTTCCCTCCGCAATCTTTATTTGTTTTTTTCTGGGTTTTTTTCTCTCCTCTATCCACTTATTACCATTACAACTATCTCACTTTCTTTCTAACCCTGGTTATCATAAAAAATAAGCCTAAATCAGAAATCAATCCCATTTTCAACATTCTTGGATTTAAAAAAATAAAAAAGATTTCATATAAATACACAAAAGTGGAAAGATGATATCATCGGCTTGCCCATTGCATAAAACGACATGTATAAAAATAAACCTGTTTCACCGAAATACTGCAGAATCCAAAACATCATAACGTTGTTTGTCCTTGTACGTTTTTGATGAGATTTCCAGTATGTTCTTTGTTTAATTTTCCCTTATTATTTTGTTCAAATCCTGGAGTATTACCCCTTTAAGAACTTTGAAATATGTTGTAGTCATCAGTTGATCAGGGGCGGATCCAAGGGGAAGGGGCCAAGCCAGCCCCAGCCCCCTATTTGGGGGAAACCTGCAGAAAAAAGGGTGTCCTTTTAACTAGAGAGAAATGCTTAAAAACAGAACGAAAAGTAAAAAAGGAGGTTACATACCCACGGCCTCGTTACGGCCGGCCCGACCCCCAAAGGCCTACTTGCATTGGCACCCCATTCTCTTGGTTCACATGAAGGCAAACCACGCTACCGCACCAGACATGTTTTAGCTGATATTATACAAACACAACTTACTCATCACTAAAAACGTATTTTTTTTTTTAGAATTAGTGACAATGTATATGACGTGAATATATTGGATTTATTACATTGGAATATTTCACTGGTTGACAGCATGCATGAATGTAAAGAAAAAGACTTGGTAAGTCACGCTTTCTCTACCATATTTACATTGTACAGTGCGTCCCACATAAAAACGAGACCGAGATTTATCGATGATTTATCATAACTTAATCACAAATGCAATAGACAAATGACCTACCATTTTAAAGCTTAGAATCTCCCCTTTCATCATTCACGCATGAGTGAGCAAAAACAATATGAAAAGGGGATACCAAAAAGTCACTTGGCGGGCCGTATCTAGGTTTTAAAAAGAAAACCACATTTTAAACAGTTTAACATCTCATTTTAATAAACGGAACATGTTTATTTTTTTAATTTTTAATTTATTCATATTTCACCAGGGTAGCTCATTCAACAAAAGTTGATCTTCCATGAGGCCCTGGATAACAAACAATACAATTATATACAATTAAAAACAATCAATGGTGATAATACATAATTATACAATCATCAGTCCATATGATATTGTTAAAATACAAACGTATAAAGTGATAACTGTATTATACAAAGTAATATATCAAAAAAAGAGAAGATAGTTTATAGCATCAGTCCTGAATGGGGAATGGTATTGCATCCCAGTTGATCGGCCTAGGCAAGATTGAGGAAATGTCTTTTAACAGAGAGTTTGAAATTATTGAGGGTCTTAACATTTTTAACACTTTGTGGGAGACTATTCCATAGAACGCAGCCATCATAATATAAAGCAGTTGTATAATAATCAGTACGGCATTTACCTATAACTAAATCATGATGAGCACTTTGTCGAGTATTTACATTATGAACTTTAGAAATTTCTTTAAAAACATTTTTAAAACAATCTGTTGATAAGTCATGAAGACATTTATAAATGAATATACATCTGAACTATTCTACTCTTTTCTTAAAAGGCATCCATCTTAAACGAGTAAACATTTCATTAGAGGGGGTGTATATATTACAGTTTAAAATAAGTCTTGCTGCCCTCTTTTGCAATTTAGTCAATTTATCAATTTGACCTAAACATCTATTCCCCCAAATTTCACAACAGTAATCCATTTGTGTTTGAATGAGGCATACATATAATAACTTCATTGAAGCTTTATCAACATATGGTTTGACTCTTCTGAGCATGGCAAGTCCTGCAAATACTTTTCTACATACATAGTCAACATGATTGCACCATAACAAATTATCATCAATAATAACACCAAGACATTTAAAACTATTACACTTTTCAATTTCAATACTTTCATACTTAATAGAAATTGCACTATCTTTTAATACATTTAGTCTTTTTTTACTTCCAATGATCATATATTTGGTTTTATCAACATTTAAACATAGCTTATTTAACTTGATCCACTTAGTGATTGCATCAAAATCATTCTGAAGTTGTACTTGTATTTCATAAATAGACGTAGCACTTACATATAGGGTAGTATCGTCAGCGTACATTACTAACTTTCCATGATTCAAAACTTTTAACATATCATCAATGTAAATTAAAAAAGTAAGGGACCTAATATAGATCCTTGTGGAACTCCAAGGGAAATACATCGATCATTTGATTTAGCATTTTTTTATCGCAACATATTGTTTTCTGTTTTTTAAATACGAATCAAACCATGCTAAAGACAAATCATTTAAACCAATATTCTTCAATTTATTCAACAAAATAGACGTATTCACAGTATCAAAAGCACGTCTTAAATCAATGAAAAGTGCTCCTGTAATTTGACCTTTGTCTATAGCATTTAGCCAATCATCAGTTAAAAAACCGAGGGCCGAAGCTGTGGAATGGCCCGGTCGAAAACCGAATTGTGCTATGCTAAGAATATTATTGGAAATCAAATAATCATATAACTGCTGATGGACAATTTTTTCAAAGATCTGACTTATAGTCGGTAAAATAGAAATTGGTCGAAAATTGCAAACAGAATTAAAGTCACCTTTTTTAAATAATGGAAAAACCTTAGCATACTTCCAGTCATCGGGAAAAACACCGGATGCAAAAGATAAATTAATCAGCCTCGTTATTGAAGAAACTATAAAAGCTTTAGATTTTAATAAATATGTTGCATCAATATCATCATATCCTGTTGCTTTATTAATATCCAACTTTGAAATCAATTTTTCAACGCATTCTTCTTTAACAGGCTCAAAGTTAAAAACACTTGTAAAAGTCGGATCCAAAAAAGTATTAATACAATTATTTTGATCATTTTCAACATGTGCATTCATCTCTTGTTGGGATTTAGCATTAATTTGAATGAAATAATCATTAAAAGCATCAGCAATATCATTATCTGAATAAAAAACCATTTCATTGTCATATATAATAGATGGAACGGACGAACGTTTAGTAGGCAATAAAGGTTTAAGACATTTCCACATTTTATGCATATCATTAACATTATTCTTTATTTCATTTTTTAAATATTCTTTTTTACTTTCAAAAAGAGAAATATTGACCTTGTTTCTGAGCCTTTTGTAAGTATTCCATAAATCCTTACACAAAATATTTTTCGAAAAATCATTTTGTGATGTAATCTTATTTTTTATTTTCAAAAATTTACAATGAACATTGTCACGTTGCCTTATCATTTTTCAGATGTCAGCAGAAATCCATGGGAGTGACCGATTTTGAACTCTTACCGACTTCTTAGGAGCAACTTTGTCCAAAATATGAATAAAAATTGTTTTCCATGTTCTCCAAAATTCATTTACATCACAAATATCCTTTAATTTAGACCATTGCGCTGAATCAAGAAGATTAAATAATAGATCTTCGTCAAAATCTTTTGGACGGTAAGTTATCGTTTTAGGAACAGAAATACTGGTATTAGAATGTAATTTACGTATCAAATAAATCATATAATGATCACTAACAGAAGTGAAAATGCAACCATGCTTGATTATTCTTGAAGAACGAGTTGTAAAAGCGAGATCAATGATTGTAGATGAATTACTTGTGACACGTGTAAAGGTGTCAATTAACTGAACGAAACTGTACGAGCTCATCAAATATTCTAATTTATGATACAGGTACAAATCCTTCAATTGACTGTAATCACAATTTAGATCTCCTAAAATGAGTACCTCGTCAATTGAAGTATTGTACGAGCAAATTGATTCCAAACTTTGTTCAAAGCTTTCAAAAAAAGAAACGTCGCTTGACGGGGGTCTATATATACTAATGACTAAGATACTTTTCTGAAAAGGTAAAGTGATTTGAAGACATATCATTTCTAAACCTTGGTTTTCAAGGTCGTACCTTCTGGTACTAAAAATCTTATCAGATACATAAACAGCTACTCCTCCACCGTGACGTGTTCTATCCTTACGTTCAACCCTCAAACCATCAAGAGAAATCTCTTCATCAGATATTGAATTATCACAAAAGGTTTCATTAACACAGAGAACATCAATGGAATTGTTTGACAAAATATAACGAAGTGACTCGATTTTATTGACAAGACCCCTGATATTAACATGCAAAAACACATTTCCTTTCGGTAATTTGGGAACTTTGCCATCCACAAGATTGAAAGATTTTGAACATTTATCAATAAGGTAATCCCGGGAGACAGTAGGTCTATCTGAAGCGGTAACAGACGTAATCTTCAAATTATTGGTAGCGTTATTATCGTCTAAGTCATGAACAGAATTAGTTTTGTTGTTATTATCATTTAACTCGTTGTGTACATTTAATGTAACCTTGGAGGCACTCTCTTCTTGGCCACTATCTTAGTACATGTTATATGGGCAGATTTTATGCTTGTGACCAGGCTGTAAACATTGACGGCACTGAACTGGAGCGCCGTGTCTACATTGCAATGCGCGGTGATTGGGTTCGCCGCAGTATTCACATCCTTGCATGTAATATTGGGATGAAGAGCGAGTCACTGATGCGTAGGATGGTCGACCATAGCGTGTGTGTTGTGAACGATTCATTGGCGTCGCGTATTGTAATCTAAAAGGGAGTGGCTGGGGGCTCGGCTGTGGGTGTGTTCGGTCACGTGATGGATTATACGGTGGGCGCGGCGTCTGTTGGTATGGAAACTGTCGGCGTTGTTGCGGTAGCTGATGAAGTGGTGCTGATGACCTGTTGGATGGTGTACTACTAGCTGAAGAAGGTATTTGATGGGGTGGTTGTTGAGAAAAGTTGGTTGGGTAGCGCGGCGAGTTCTGAGAGGTACCAGGGGGTGGAGGCTGATTACGTAGAGGAGGAAAGGCTGACATTGAAGGTTGTAGATTTGGAGGTACTTGACGAGATGGTGACTTGGTAGATGAGTTTGGAGGGGGATTCGGCGGTCTGCTATCTGAAGAAGGTTTGTCAAGCATTGCTTCAATGATATGCTTGACTTGCCTCATCTCCAAACAGAGTTTATCGACTCTTTGGTTGAGACATTTACATTTCATGCAGATTCCACTTTCATTGCATTTCATATTACATAGTCGGCATAGTTTCTCATCATCGTTAACAGAAGAATGTACACTGTTACTAAGCAATGATTCATGCCCAATAGTTTCGGGTTCAGCTTCAATGGAGTCGGCATCTTCATGTTCATTGAGTTCATTAATCAAAACAAAATGTCGGCAAATTTCAGGATTGAGATCAGGATAAATCTGAGTCAACTCTCCCAGATAGAAATCTGTAGAAGAAAGTCCATCAGGAACTGTATGGTGTACCTTAAGGATAAGATCCAAGGCAAATTTAACACTGTTATTTGTAGCCCATTTCGGCAGTTTATACTTGAAAGTAGAAGAGCCAGGCACTCCACTATATTTGTTCGAACGTGGAGGCTTAGACATAGTTTCGAGGTGTCGCACCTCATCATCAGCCTGAAAATTACAAACAGAGTCATTGGTATTTATACAGTTAGGATGTCAAGTAAAATTTCAAGAATGTAGTTACACAAGATTCGAATTTTACTTGACATCCTAACTGTATAAATACCGATGACTCTGTAATTTTCAGGCTGATGATGAGGTGCGACACCTCGAAACATGTTCCGTTTATTAAAATGTTATGTTCTATTCTTTATTTTGTCTTCAATTTAGTATCGTGTCGTTCTTTTGGAAGTTTAACATCTGCTCTTTAATTTGATACCTGAATTACAGAAAATGGTCAAGAAATAAGAAAGTTCTGGTTATTTGAAATAAGGCTTGAATTTCAATAATTTCATAAAATGAAGAGGTTTTACAGGCTAGCTTTAATCAAACTCACTCGACACTCCGTGTTGTTGACGATCAGCCATGCATTAAGTCTTTTTGTTACCGTGCGTTAGCTTCTGTTGGAAACCGGTGAAAACACGTTTATTTAAGGGAATTATGGAAATACAAGGTTTGTTTCGAGGGATCATACCTTAAAATACCCTTTTCATGACAGTTTATCAAAAAAAATGGGCTTGCAATTTGCGCTCGCATTAATGGTTAAATTATATTAACTGATATATCCTATTTATAATTACAAAGTGCTTGAAATGCTTAGTTTTCAGGCCATAATATCATCAGATTGAGCGCCATCATCATAGGCATTAACGAATAAGATATCAACTAAATTTTCCCTTTTGTTTCATCTCGCACTTAGCAAGAGGAATATAAAGATAGTCATCATTTTCATATGCATGTCCTAAGGATGTCCCGGTCCTACGTTAAAACTCAACGTAATCATAATGAAAATATCAGCTCTTTATTAAGTGCGATCCATATCCACCTCACAATTTTCCTACAAAATGCTTAAAATAAAGAGCTGCCAATAGACTATTTTTTAGAACGGAAAATCAAATAGCTCGCGTCTCGCGCTTGCTTTGATTTTGATGATAAAAAATGTATTTAGAATGCCTAGATTCTAGGTCTAAATATGAAATACGCGCGCGCATGTTTATTCAGATACTCAACTTGTTCTCTATTTAAATAATTATCCAGTTTCAGATCACAATTCAAAAATTTTCTGCTCGCGTTTTGTGCTCGCATTATTAATGTAGGAAAATCCCCTATTACTCATTCTTTTCATGATTTACAAAACATGAATAGAGTGTGCCGTTTTTAGGTCTGAATCTCGATTTTTTTTCGCTCGCGCTTCGTGCTCGCATCAAATGTTTACTTATTATACCCATAGACCTATTAGGTCTATGTTATACCTATCTGTTTAAATTACAAAAAGTGCTTAGAATTTTCATTCCATAGGAAAAAAATTTCAGCTCGCGCTTCGCGCTCGCATTATTTGATTTATAAAATATGTAACGTCTTCATGGCTAACTGCAAGCAGTCTTTAACAGGTACCTTTTCCATCAGTTCATTTCTGCTCGCGCTTCACGTTTGTAGTAAATATTCATTTACATAAACATCTTTTTCAGGATAGCAATCATTTCCCAGAATGTTCAAAATTTTAGGAAAAACATAAATTTCTATGAAACTTAGCTCGCTTCGCGCTCGCATTATATAAATAAGGATTATGATATTATATATTTATGTTGATTTATAAGAATATGCTAAGAAGTGACCATTATGACTACCCCTTCAATGAAACAAACAAAAATCATCTTCGAGCGGCCGATCGGGAATTAACATATGGCAGAAAACAAATCGCCCCCCCCCCTATTGGCGAAGGCTGGATCCGCCCCTGTGGTTCCCCCTACCTTTCGGGACAGATTTCCGCCCATGCAATCAGGTAAAAAGAAAACCCGTGAATCAACCGTTACGCTGAATTGAAGTACATGAATGCACATTTGAAACATGTCAAAGGTTACTGGGAATTCCCAATCACTAAAAATAGTTTGATATTGAACTAGAATTCGTAAACAACTGTAAATTTGTACACGATTCAGTACGCACTACCATTGTGAATCTATGTAGCCTAAATATCTAATACTGCTGCTATTAGACCCCGTATAATATTATTGCTTTGATCAAACTGAGAAACATATCGTTTATAATGGATATAAGCAGTTTGACGTAAGTATATTGAATAATTCATGTATTTTCAAATGATATTTTGTCTATATTTTACACATTCAAATGCCATGATATGTATCAGAAACGTGTCGAATTTGAAATCATACTCTGATTGATATGGCTTGTTTAATGATTGTATCTTTAATATTATTGGATTGCCATTTTTCTTTAATAATAAGCGATTGTTACCAGTGAGATATTGTAACATCACCATCTTTGAACAGACAGGATCGAAACAATTAAATCATATATATAAATATCGTTGTTTTAGGGGTGATCAGACTTATTTTCCAACCCGGAAGTAATGTGGAAAATGAAAAGGTAAATTGCCTATTCGTCTAGTGCCAATTCTTCCACTCACCACATGGTCTACCTCAGTTTAGTCTAATGTCATTCCGTCCATCAACATCAATTTTTGTTACTGAAGAAAACTTAATATGCCTTTTTAGGATGGAATTCGTTAATCTTTAATAATAGGTGAATCAAATGATTGTATTCCTCTGTTCTTGACTTTACTATACTATAGGGGATGATGAATACTTAGAAGAGACAAAGTGACTGTTTTTACTACATGTTTATCAAGTATTATCTGTTGATAAGCTGTACTTCTTCTAATGTAAACTAATAATTGTGTATGCTGCCTGTTTTTCTATTCTTATTTGTTTATTCTGTTATATTTTAAATTACTCGTATTAATTATATGTGATTTGTTATAAAAAAAATATGAAAACCCAATAAAAACTTCAGAAAAAAAAACATTTCGTCTAAAAACCATTTGGTCCAATCATCACTTCGTCTAATCACCAGTTCGTCTATTACCATTTCGTCTCAAAACCAGTTGGTCTAAATAAATATCCATTTCATTTCTATTTATTTTGTCCAATTTTGGATTTAATTGCTATTAGCACAACTGGTTATCATATAAACTGGTGAGTGAAAGAAATTGCAATTAGACCATGTGGATAGTGGATTAGCTTATGTTAGACCAAATGATAGTAAAGGAGTTTGGTAATTGGACGAAATGGCATTAAGCTAATTGGAAATAAACTTATAAAAATAATACTCTTTTTAAAGCAATATAATTCCTAATACTCTTCTTTTCTTTTCACTCCTTTCCTTTCACCATCCCAATTTATTCTCATCGTACCAAGCTCCTCTTCCCATTCTCCTTTCTCCTCTCCCCCCTCATTTTATCATTCCCAATTTCCCCTTCCTCCTCCCCTTCCTTTCCCTATTCTAAAACCCAACGTGATCCTTTTATGACTCAGTGATGTAAGTCAAATGGCAGATTCTATGGTCCTTACGTGTTTATTATTCTTCATTGTGTTTTGTAATAATTATTTTTCAGTCTTCTATAAACCCAACCATGGCTGAAGCATTAAAGACTGTCATCTCCCAGAGTACAGAGTGTCCAGTATGTCTTTCTACATTCACCGATCCCAAGATCCTGTCTTGTTCTCACACTTTCTGCAAGACTTGCCTGGACAACCTCTTAGAGTGCCAAGGTAACTGTCAGATCCGATGCCCTGTCTGCAGAGCTGTGACCCAGGTCCCAAACGAAGATGTCGGCAAACTACAGGTAAATCTTGCTTTGAAGAGTCTGATAGAGGATATGGAGGGCCATCCTCAGATTTGCACGAATTGTAAATCAAATGACAAGCCCCATGCTGCTGTCTACTGCCAAGACTGTGGCAAGTATCTTTGCACCTCTTGTCTTAATAAGCACTCTCAGTGGGAAGACTTTATCGATCATGAAGTCATTGCCATGAGTGAGATCTCATCAGGGAAGGTGTATGTACGTAGATACCGGAAATGCAGGAAACACCCGAAAGAAGACGAGGATTACTTCTGTTCCACCTGCAGGAGATTCACATGCTTCAGATGTGGTGTGATGGAACATAAAGACGAGGGACACCAGGTCGTTGAGGGAGCTGCTTATGAGGACAAACACGTGAAGATCATCGGAGACCTGAAATCAAAGGTTGACAAGCAACAGTCATGCTTTCAGAAGTACATTGATTTCATAGATGAACAGACCAAGAGTGTTGACAATGCCAAGAAACAGTGCACAAGTGACATCAACAAAGCATATGATGATGTAGTCCGGCAGTTGTCAGAGAAGAGAGAAAGCTTACTAAGAGAAGTCAAGGAAACGACTGAAGGAGTAAAGAAAGAACTGGAAAGCATGAAGACCACGGCTCAGAAGCACATCAATCGGTTGGCGACCATGGCTGAAATGGTGATTAACAAAACAAAGATTCCATTAGATATGGATACTTTGGCTTCACAGGACACTCTGTGTGAAGAGTTACGAGAGGTCTGTGATCAAGAGGATCCTGACTACGAGCAGCCGAAGAAATCTGGCATAAAGGGGAAAACTGTCAATTTCGAGAGAAATGCTGGAGTTGATGAGCTAGGCCTTGGAAAGATTGTGCATGTAGTTGAAAAGAACGTCGCCTTACCCACTAATAAAACCTTTGATTTAAAGGACGTTTCTTTGTACACTAATCGGATTGTTAATGTAAAGAACGTTGCTTTGCCAGCTGAGAGTAGCATGAATGCCATGGTTAGTACACCAGACGGTAGGATGGCATTAGGATATAGTACAGGTGGCATCTCCATCTTCTCTCCTGATGGTCAGCTTCAGCAGACAGTTCTGAAGGATGTTAACATTGAGTGTGTAGGGTTTCTCTCTGATGGTCGATGTGTTGTGATAGATAATTCAAACAACATCACACTATACACACCAGAGTACATACGATTGAATGTAATGTTTAAGACTCTAAGTCGAGATGAAGGTGTGTTTTGTGATCTCACTGTTGATGGTGATGATCTGATCTATGTGGGCTACATGAATGCCAGCAAGATCCTGGTATTTCCAGCATCAGGTGGGCAAGCAGTCAGGGAGATACCATGCAACGGGTATGTACCACATCAAATCACTAGTTTCCATGGTTCTCTGATCACTTCATCATTTGATGCTATCAGATTGATAGACAAACAAGGTGCTGTGCAACATAACTTAAAGAAACCGGGTAGTCTCCTTTTCGCTGCTGTATCTCAATGGAATACAATCCTGATAGCCAAGGTGAAGCCTGGTGAAGGTTTGGTGAGCATTAACGAGTATACAAATGAACTAAGGCACATCCGAAACCTTGTTAATGGTTACAAGACTGAGAAGACTTGGATATGGTGTTACCTCCAGCAGTACCGATCAGGAGAGATCGCCTTCTGCACTCTGGTAAGACTCTATATATTCCGCTTAAAATAATTGATGACATGATATCATAATTATTATCGCAGAAGATGGGGGGGGGGGGGTGATACCCACTGAGTTGCCATTTTCTGCTAAAGTAAGCTGCAATAATGTAGAAATACATAAAACAATTGTTGGATCATTTCTTTCTCGTTTCTCACCCATAAAAAGCATTTCGCTGCTTACAACTTTTTGTTTTCAATTTTGCATGTACCAACCATCATATTTATCATGTTTATCCTCTGTGTGGGGGAAATTTTAGACTATACTTGTATGTTTTCATAAATTGGAAGATAGCGTGATTCTATGCTGTGAATCTAGACATTATTATAAATTGTGAATATATAGATATTATCTTCATGGAGATGGTCTGATCATCACTCTTCGATATTTTTCGGAGTGTGAAACACTTAAAAAGAACTTATTTCATTCAAGAAAATATCACGAAAAATGCATACAACAGCATATAGTCAATGGATCTCAATTTTATATTCAGCTTTGCACTTATCCAGCATCATCTTTATCATGTGTATCCTATGTGAGGGAATTTCTCGTGCTTAAATATAAGACATAATGTTAAATATACATATTGTAACAGTATCCTGTTTATGTGATTTGTTCAACTGATAACCTATAATGTTTATTCAGTTAGAGGGCGCACTCTTGCTAAGTAATAAAGTACCCCTTTCTTCCTGTAAGAAACTACTCTCTGATGTTAGAGTCAAGTCAAACCACTTAACAACCCAACCACAACTTGAAACACATATTTTATGGGAAACCAAATGTTTCTCTCTTCATACATGTCATATGCATGTATATAATAATTGTCTAGCAATGACTATCGTGGCAATGTGATATTTACCATTGATATTAATGAGTGTATGCTATACTGTTTATGATTTTATGCATAAATTAGAATATGTCGTTATTCTATGCTATTATTCTATCTAGACATGATTACACTGTGTAAATATGTATATATTATCTTCATGGAAACGGTCTGATCTACGCTCTTCGAAGTATTTCAATTTCAAAATGCAATTATATATGATAACTTGAATGTGAAACAAAACAAACAAATATTGCCGGCATTTAAGAAAATAGCACGAAAATGCATGAAAAGCAACGTCAAGGATTTAATTTTTATTTTGAGCTTTGCTATTATCAAGCATCATCTTCATTATGTTTATCCTAAGTGGGGAAATGTCTAGTTCTTGTATTTTAGACATAATGTTATTAGATATATTATAAGAAATCAAATGATTCTCTATTCATAAACATTTATTTAATTTAACTACGGAGTAATAACCATGGTGGAAGTGTAATATTTACCATTCATTTTAAAGATGGTATGCTATACTATGTATGTATTTACTTGTAATATATATTTTCATGCATTGATCAGGTAGATAGGAAGTGAGATCATGATCTTTATGGTAAAAAAACAACGTTCTCCGTTCTAGAGCATGCTTTAATATACTGTATATTTTTTTTTTACCTGTATTTGATATAGAACCGATGGGAAGTACACTACTTTGATATATTCGAAGAAATTGAATTTGAAAATGCAATTACAAGGAATAACTCGATTGTGAAATAGAGTAGCTTTACGGAGAATAGCTTATTGTATTTCAGGCAATGGCACGAAATGTATAGTAAAATCGCAGTTTTAATGAGTCAATGGATGTAGATATCTGCCATCCATAGAAGTCTGACGAACTTTTCATTGGTCAATCACTATATTAAATCTATATTTATATATTGTTTTCTATATATTATAACTTTGTGAAAATAAACGAAATCAAATGGAGCGAAAAGTAAATTTTTGAGGGGGCTAAATTCCTGAAAAGCTGGGAGCGAAAAGTAGTGCAAACATCTAATTTTCTGTTAGATCTCGACATAATATTCAGACAATGATATGTTCAGCCTTTTAGTTTCATTTACTTTTCTTCTTTTCCCCTTGGTCGTGAAAATCTTGAGGAAAGAACAATACGTGTATAACCCAATCAAATTGTTACATTCTATCTAAGTTTGGAAAATTATTCAATAATATAATTTCAAATTTCTGCTTCGGATTTTGCCTTTTAAAAAAAATTCAATTCGATAGAAGATCACGTCAGATAAGACTTGCTATTACCGTGGAAAAAAATGAAACTTTAATATCATAAGTACTTGTATTTTCTACAGGTATACATAATTTAAATTAGCAGAAATTCTCTTTCATCAATAATCATGCAGTATATCCAGAATGAAGAGAAAACGTCATTAATTAATTATACAATTGAGAAGGAAAGTATGATCACTATGAATGCAATTGTTTATGTTTGCACAAATATGATCGAGAACAGTGATGTGCTAATGTATAAATATAATAACATGTAAGTATTTAAGAACCAAGTTCACACCATTCAGCTCTACAATACGACATGTCGAGTTTACAAGTAGAATGAGTTTATTAAGATGTAAAATGAATTATGCTCTTTATTTTCAGGAACTATAAAAGATTTGATCATCAATTTGATCATAGTATACATAATAACTTTTAGAAATTATCTTAAAATGTACGAAACCAAACATTATAATGTAAACGTTAGAAAGTGAATAAAGGAAATGCAATTTCAAAATCTGTAAAAGAGTAGTAATATAATAATAACAGAATATCATAATTCATATTTGCTGTAATTTGGCTGATATTATTACTGTTATTGTTTTTTTTTCTTTTAGCGATTTAATGAAACAAAATACTTTGATGACGACAAGAAAAATTCTTCGTATATAGTTGATTAATCAATAAAAGTTTAGAAAATAGTAAACTGTATATCACTGTATAGTATTGACTTGTTCAGAAAAAAAGAATAGAACATAAAGGGAGAAAGATTGAAGGAAAGAAAGGCATATATAAAGCAATAAAGGGAGGAAGAAAGGAATGAATGAAAGAAGGATGGAGATTTTTCAATAGATAAATATGGAAAGGAGGAAACGCTTTCTGGAACGTTGATAATCTATTGAAAATGCCTGTCAATTACAATGAACAGACTAGAGGTCATTGTCGAAAGATGGTGAACCGTGATAGTAGGCCTACATCGTCTTAAGACTCGGATCGGATGAAATATAACTAATGTGTCGTTTGCCTAGTCAGAGTCCAGGACGACACTGTTGATTTGATTCACCAATTTTCGACAAAGGCTGTTTTGTTATGAAGAGCTATGGTCAAAAGATTATCTGTGTTATAGAAAGCGGCTGTGAAGTGATTGTGAGAATGCCCTAATCAGGTGCGTTAGGGAGAAGAAGGAGGAACATAATTTGTTATCTCGTCTTTATAAGGCTAAATTAATGTTAGAGTTTCTATGTGCACGATCTATTTCTTATCTTTTGCTAGGGTGGCGAAATGATTTCAAAGCTCGTAGGCTTATTGAGATAGATCTACAAATTGTTACTGAAAGTTATGCTACAATCAATTAGTAAAACATATCAAAGACTTTGTCAAGTTTAATTAAGCGCACGCGGATTGGATTTCAAATTTCAAGACAAAAATCTGTCTGTAGCGTCCCGCAGTGTTTCCACACAGCCAAAACAAATTTCCCCAAACTCGATCTCAATTTGCCTGAAGTAATTAACTTTTTTGTTGAACGCACTTTTAAAAATAGCAAGAAAATTGCAAAATGCAACCCAGGAACGCGAGCAGAAAATCTTGAGCTAAGTTGTTATCTTTATTTTTCTCTCTTATCATTTCAGATTCTGTTGAACTCCAATCTGTATTAGCGAAAAGTTACATTTTCTCCATTAGTTATTGACACTTTGACACTTATCCAAACTCTCTCATTCTTTCCTTTTTCTTGTGCGCCTCGGAATAAAATATTTCTAGATAAATGGCGCTGTGTAAATGACTATTATTATCACTATTATCATTTTATATCTTTTTATTTTCAATGATCGTTGTTCAAGTCTGTGATAATACTTGTTTCAAATGATGGAGAATTTGTTTTATGAGACATACTTGATTAGAGAGAAGACAGTAAAACATGTTATAAAACAAGCAAAAAATTATGTATTCACAGCCCCCTTCAGTTGAAGGTATGGTTTTACACGCCAATACTTGTTGAGGGGTGCATTTTCAGTATGTGGAAAATACGTGTATAGGATGCTTTTCGAGACCCCATAGTCGCGCATGGGATCCACTTGTCAATGGAAGTGCCCCCCGGGGAATATCACTTTTAGCTCCGTTTTAGGTCTGTAATGAATAACACCTTTAAAAAAAAATTTAAATATGATCGATTACAATTCTACAAAATTCATTTTCTTTAATTTCTCAACCGCACGTATTAGTTAGTCGTTCGAATAATTTAAAAAGATGTTTAAACAATTTTTTAATTAGCAATGTTTCAGTTGTCAATTTTACGTAAATAAAATGCCGTAAGCTATTCATATTAGATGTATTAAAAATCCACTTATATAAGAAAAATATTTTTAGATATTGTATATGACACTAGTTATATGTTCAAATATAGCCTCTTTTTGCGCAATCTATTCTTGTCTTATGCTGGGGAAGCGAAATAATTTCAAAGCCCGTAGGCAATGGATATTGAGGTAGATTTACAATTCTTTAATCTAATTTATGCTACAATCAAATGGAAAAGCTATTCAAGACTCAATTAAGCGAACGTGGATTGGATTTCAAATTTCAAGACAAAAATCTGTTTGTAGCGTCCCGTATTGTTTCCACAGAGCCAAAACAAATTTCCCCAAACTGAATCTCAAATTGCCTAAAGTAATTTAATTTTTTTTGTTAAATGCACTTTTTAAAAATAGCGACAAAATTGCAAAATGCAACACCGAATTGCAAGCAGACATTGTTTGAACTAAGTAAGAGTTTCTTGAGAAATAGGCCCTAACATGATATTGAATGTTGCTACGTTTAATCATTAGTTTCATTGGGATTTTCTGGATTCTTTCTCATTTCTCGAAAATTACCTGAAAATGATCCGGATTACCCAGAATTCCCTTCAAATTAGAAACACTGGTATTCCGTCATACTTGTTCTTATAAAAGGACACACATAAATATTTAACCCGCGTGCAATACATTTTGGACATGCATAACGAAGAATAAACTACGAATTTGTCAAAATTATCCCAAAATGTTCGTGCTCAAAATATCAAGATAACATTAAATTCCATATCAAATATTCTTATTTACCTTTTATAGAAGAAGGCTGTATATTTTGATTGAATTTCATGGCTATGAATTGTATTTTTCCATCACTAATCTGCACAGTGGTCACCGCAAGGGGAAAAAAGAACTTGGAACATACCTACCGACACCAGTATCGGACTGGATAATCTGAACGGACAGCGGCGGCGCTCCACTCCGTCTGCGCGCGCTAAAATTTATCATACTGCGGCTCGCGTGCTAAGAATGAACTTTATTTTTCTTTTCATTACGGAAGTCATCGTGAAAAATGTTATCTAACATGGATTGCTACACTGCTATGATTTATTGTTATGTATCATTTACACAACATTATGAGATGATGAGACCTTATTCCGGCGAACAATGGTATAGTAGTTCGAATCTAAAGATTTTCTTTTAGAAATATAAAAAAAAAATAACCTTATTTTGAGGGCGTGCCATTTCATTTTAAAGAATAGAGAAAATAGTGTACCAGCGTTATCAGTTCGGGAAAATTATAGTAAATGTAATAAGATATTTTTTAAAGCAATAAAAAATTATGAAGATATTGAAATTACGGATTTTGAAATGCTATGTAAAATTTACGCTATATTTTCATAAATGTTGGCACTTTGTATCACTCATCAAAATGACTGATAATTCATAATTTTGCCGACTCTTGCTTGTAAATTCGATATAGGTTGATACATCGATAGTCAGTGTAAATGATAAATATTCATAGCCTTACTAAATTTAAACGATTCCATAGTTTTTAGGATTTTAATATTGCAGACATTTTGGAGAGTGAGCAAGACGATGCTCACAAGCGTCGCTAACACGATTGCTAGGCGACCTACCGCGAGAGGGCTTTTATAATGGCGGGCTCCGCTGAGTTGATACATATCCTATAGGCGGTTCACGTACGTGTCCGTTTTAGGTCTGTAATGAATAAGACCTTTAAAAAAATTAAATATGATCGACTACAATTCTACAAAATTATCATTTAATTTTTTGATTTCTCGATCGCATATTTAGTTAGTCGTTTAAATAATTTAAATAGATATTCAAACAATTAATCAATAAGCAATGTTAGGTAAATGAAAATTAGCCGTAAGTCATTCATATCTGATGTATTAAAAATCCACTGATATAAAAAATATTTATTAGATATATATGAATATTTGACATCAACTAATGTTAGTCCAAAACTTGCAAAAAGTATCTTTCTTTGCACGATTTACTCTGATCTTTCGCTGGGGTGGCGAAATGATTTCAAAGCCCATAGGCAATGGATATTGAGTTAGATCTACAATTCAATAATCAAAGTTATGCCACAATCAACTAACAAATTTGAAAGAAGTCTTTGTCAAGTTCAATTAAGCGCTTTGTCAAGTTCAATTAAGCGCACGTGGATTGGAGTGCGTACCGCAGTATTTCCACAGAGCCAAAACAAATTTCCCAAAACTGAATCTCAATTTGCCTGAAATAATTTAACCTGTTTTGTTGAAAGCACTTTTTAAAAATAGCAACAAAATTGCCAAATGCAACCCTGGAATGCGAGCAGAAAATTTTGAGCTAAGTAAGAGGCAAGTAATTCTTGAGAAATAGGCCCTAATATGAATATTGATTGTTGCTACGTTTAATTGGGATTTTCATTGGGATTTTCTGGATTTTTTTTCATTTCTCGAAAATTACCTGAAAATGATCCGGATTACCCAGAATTCCCTTTAAAGTAGAAACACTGGTATACCGTCATACATGTTTTTTTTTTATATAAAAGGACACACGTGAATATTTAACCCGCGTGCAATACATTTTGGACATGCCTAAAGAAGAATAAACTACGAATTCGTCAAAATTATCCAAAATGTTCGTGCTCAAAATACCAAGAAAACATTCAATTCCATATCAAATATTCTTGTTGATGCTCTATAGAAGAAATGCTGTATATTTTTATTGAATTTTATTTTTTCCATCAGTTTTTCTGAAAAACGAAATTTCTTTTTCTAAATTAGGAAGTTGAATCTCACAAAGACTCTCAGACCTCGAACGGACCGAAAAATGAAAATGACAAAGTATATACAAATCGAAAGCCTATATGGGCTACACAAAATAGCAAAGCAAGATTTACACATTAAAAAAGAAGAGACAACGTTAATCTGGATTTTATTATTTAATTACATGATTTCGTCTTCTTCCGAATCATGTATACATTAAACTAAGTGTCATAAAAGCAAATTCTGCAATAATTTGAAACAAGTTTTACCACATAATTATACAATAATCATTGTAAAACTATAACTGAGAATGAAAAACATAAAATGATAAAGAAATTATAACACGACTCTAATATTATTGAAATCTAGAAAAATAATCGATCTACGTTAATTAGTTGAGGTGCCTTGGCCGAGTGGTCACGTCACTTGAATGGATATCAGAGGATCGGAGGTTCGATTCCCGGCACAGCACTTATGCCCTTGAGCAAGGTGTTTAATCCACATTTTCTCTTTTATCATGAATCAAATAAATTAATATGCTATATGCATGATATTGACCAACATGTGGACTTGTTTAGAAAAAAAATATCTACGAATCTGCGTACAAAATACCACCTGTTATTATCTTTGTTTTTCTCTCTTCTCATTTATCAACGTGGAGCGTTGTGGCCCAGTGGATTAGTCTTCGGACTTTGAAACAGAGGGTCGTGGGTTCGAATCCCAGCCATGGCGTAATTTCCTTCGGCAAGAAATTTATCCACATTGTGCCGCACTCGACCCAGGTGAAGTGAATGGGTACCCGGTAGGATTTATTCCTCGAACGCTTTAGCGCCTATTAATATGGCGGCTCAGCTACAGCCGGGGTAATAATATGATACCAAGTATCAAAGCGCAGTTGAGTATGTGCACATAAAAACTGCGCTATATAAATGGACATATTATTATTATTATTATTATTATCATTTCAGATTCTGATAAATTCCAATCTGTATTAGAGAAAAGTTCCATTTTCTTCATTAGTTATTGACAGTTTGACACTCATCCAAACTCTCTCATTCTTTCTTTTTCTTGTGCGCCTCGGAATAAAATATTTCTAGATAGATGGCGCTATATAAATGACTATTATTATCACTATTATCATTTTACATTTTTCATTTTCAATGATCGTTGTACAATTCTGTGATAATACTTGATTCAAATGATGAAGAATTTGCTTTTTGAGACAAAACAAATTTTGTTATTGCAACCCCCTTGCATCAGAAAGTCGTCACGTTCGAGCCGTTTAAAGAAGCACATTAAAGATCATATTAACCATAAGCCTTAATAGCCCCATCTCAAGTCCTTAACTACTCATATCAGGCCAGGTTTATTACCCATAATGCTGAGCAGTGTCGTCTTAAAATTGAATTCTTATCTCAATGATTATATCACCGAGTAGGAAAACTGGCACCTTTCCTCTCAAAATAATTAATTTCTATACGAAAATTGTATACTGATTAATCCTCTTTATTCCTAAGAGAATATGTCAAAATTTGTTTCCACGACTGTTCATTAATAACACACAGTCAATGGAAGACAACACAATTAACGAGTTGGTCAGTTTACTTTCCTTTTAATCCCATTTCTAAATCCGCTAATTCAATTAAGTTTTCTTAGACAAACGGTTAATAAATAATTCATTAAGCTTACGTTGTTGTACTTTGCGCTTTTATGGCTTCGATTTGTGAATATCACTTTTAGCTCTGTTCTGGGTCAGTAATGAAATAGACCGAAAAACGATTAAATATGATCGATTACAATATTACGAAAATATCATTCATTTTCTTTAATTTCTCAATCGCATGTATTAGTTAGTCGTTCAAATAATATAAAAAGATGTTTTAACAAATTTTTTAATTAGCACTGTTTCCGATGTTAATGTTACGTAAATGAATATTTACCGTAGGCTATTCATATCAGATGTATTAAAGATACACTGATACAAAAATTATTTTTTTATATTCAATATCATTTTCACACAACTTGTAATTGCCTTAAAAGTTCTTTTTGCACGATCTATTCTTATTTAGTGCTGGGGTGGCGAAATAATTTCAAAGCCCATAGGCAATGAATATTAATTTATATCTACAATTCAATAATTAAAGTCATGCTACAAACAAGTGATACAAACTAATTCAAGACTTTGTCAAGTTCAATTAGCGCACGTGGATTGGATTTCAAATTTCAAGACAAAATCTGTCTTAGCGTCCTGCAGTGTTCCACAGAGCCAAAACAAATTTCCCAAAACTGAATCTCAAATTGCATTTTTTTTTAGATAGCAACAAAATTGCAAAATGCAACCCCAGAACGCGAGCAGAAAATATTTGAGCTAAGTAAGAGGCGAATAATTCTTGATAAATAGGCCTTAACATGAATATCGAATGTTGCTACGTTTAATTGTAGTTTCATTGGGATTTTCTGGATTTTGTTATTCTTTTCTCGAAAATTTCCTGAAAATGATCCGGATTACCCAGAATTCCCTTCCAAGGAACGGTGGTATGCCTACATACATGTTCTTATAAATGACATATTTGAAGATTTCGGACAGGCGTAAAGGTAGATTTTATGATATTATTTAAAAAAAAATAAATACCAGTTATGGTAACGGTCTTAAAATAAGTTCGAACAGAATCAAATTAAATGACAACTCAGGTGTTTGTAAGTATAAATTAAAAAATATCTGCCAAATGGTTCTGGTAAAAATTGTGTCATTGCTGAAAAATGAGCAAAATAAGCACGGAATTCCATTAAATATCAGGTATTTTTTCCCAAAAAATATTTGTACACTGTCCAACATAAGTCTTTTTGTGATCAGATTATCGGTTTTCAGCTAAAATTTCCTGTTTTCACAAAGTAAAGTTTATTTCAATGTACCAGAACTAGATCTATGATAATTATGGTGACAATTTAACCTTGATTTTAAGGACTTCCTAATAAAATGATATTGTTTGTTGCAAATAAAGTATTTTAGCTTTAAACAATGAATTCGTCAAAATTATACAAAATGTTCATGCATTCAAATATCAAAATAATATTAATTTCTATATCCAATATTCTTGTTAGCCTTTGTAATAGATAGGCTGTATAAAGTTTTGATTGATTTTAGTGGCGATTGTTTATTTTCATTTTTCGTTTAGTCTCCCTCAGAAGTTCAACAAATTTTATTTCCAATTTAGGAACCAAAATCTCAAAAATGCTTACAGATCCCCCCGCCAATAACAGACCTCGAATGGACCCAAAAGTGAAAATGACAAATCATTTACAAATCCTAAAGTTATAGGCTACAAAAATAGTAATGCAAGATTTAGGCATTTAAACATCAAAGAGAGAGAGAGGGAGAGAGAGAGAGAGTGTGTAAGTCTGGAATTTATTTTGTTTTGTAACATTATTTTTTTTATTCTCTTAAATCAAATATACCAATAACGGGGTGTCACAAAGTAAATTCGACAATCATTTGAAACAAACATTATCACAGATTTATACAGTTTTACATCTATCATTGAGAATGAAAAATATAAAATGATAATGAATGAAATGTAATTTATCTCTAATACAGATTGAAATTCAGAAAATAATTGATCTACTTACGAACTTATATAATTACAACCATTTTGACACAGAAAGTCGTCACGTTATTCAAACCGTTAAAAGAAACACATTAAAGATCATATTAACCATAAGCCTTAATAGCCCCATCTCAAGATCTCAAGTCATCAACTAATCATATCAGGCCAGGTTTATTACCCATAATACTGAGCAGTGTCGTCTTAAAACTGAATTCTTATCTCAATGATTATATCACCAAGTAGGAAAACTGGCACCATTCCTCTCAAAATAATGAATTTCTGTACGAAAATAAAATTCTATACTGATTCATCCTCTCTATTCCTAAGAGTGGATACCATGCGCGACCAAAAAAAAATGTAAAAAGGATGTCTTTTTCAAGATAGGGCACGTTACGTACGTAACGTAATTAGGGTGTCAAAAACACTAAAATAATGAAAAAAGGGTATCTATTTTCGCTAGGAAAGCTACGTGTTTAGGGTCAAATTTGCGAGGGTATTGTAGGAAAAGTAGTTTTTGATGACCCCTCCCAATGTGTGTGCGTGTGTGAGACAGAGAGAGAGTTTTATAAAGGATGTACTTTTTGCCCGAAGAGTCAACATTACGTGTTTAGAGTACGATTTGCGCGAGGTGTGGGAGGCGGGGCTGTACTGAACCCAATAGGTAAAGGTAAAACCTACGACCGACGTCTGTGACATAACAATTGAAATATCGCTGTACTTGTTTAGGGGTTCAATTCAGGGAATACTTGTCAAGAGTATCGTTTTGTTTCCAATACTTGTTAAGGGTAGGGTTTTACATGCCAATACTTGTTAAGGGGTGCATTTTCAGAATATGGGAAAAATGTGTTTAGGGTGCTTTTTGAGACCCCATGGTCGCGCATGGTATCCACTCGTCAATGGAAGTGCCCCCCCCCCCCGGAATATCACTTTTAGCTCCGTTTTAGGGCTGTAATAATCAAGACCGTTTAATTTTTTTATGATCGAATACAATCCTACAAAACTATCATTCAATTTTTTTATAATTTCTCGATCCCATATTAGCTAGTCGTTAAAATAATTTAAAAAGATATTCAAACAATTATTTTATAGGCAATGTTTCCGTTGTCAATGTTAGGTAAATGAAAATTTGCCGTAAGTTATTTATATTAGATGTATTAAAAATCCACTGATATAAAAAATATTTATTAGATATATATATTTATATTTGACGATTGTTAATGTTAGTTCAAAACTTGTACATTGTGTCTCTTTGCACGATCTACTCTGATCTGTTGCTGGGGTGGCGAAATGATTTCAAAGCCCATAGGCAATTGATAAAGAGTTAGATCTACATATCAAAAATCAAAGTTATGCCACAATCATTGAATTAAGGTTTGTCAAGTTCAATTAAAGGGGAATCCAACCCAAATAAAAACTTGTTTTTATAAGGAAAAGAAAAATAAGACAAGTTGATAGGTGTAAGTTTGAACAATATTGGACAAACAACAAGAAAGTTATGATTTTTATTAAAGTTGTAAATATTGGTAATCACTATACGCATGGAGACTTCAAATTGGCCGTATATGGGATGTCATAGCGATGTAAGGCAAGGACGACTCTTCCATGTACTCCAATATATATTATGGCTAAATAGTCATTTTCCCCAAAAGTTTTATTTCAAATTATATTTTTCTTTCATGAGGACATAAAACAATATACTACCTGGGTTATATTTATATTACTGCCCCAGGGGAATGGGTACTTAGGAGAAAACCACAAATCCCTGATAATAAAGTACATGGCCTATGGGAAAGTTGTCCTTGCCCCTTGTCATAATTTACTTACCCAGTTGCCAAATTGAAATCTACATAGTATTAGTGATCTCAATTTTAAAGCAGCTATAACTTTCTTATTGCTTGTCCGATTTCTTTCAAACTTTCACCATTCTGTTTAATTTATTTTTCTCCTTTCCAACACAACATTTTATGGCCAAGGCTGGATTCCCCTTTAAGCACACGTGGATTGGAGTGCGTACCGCAGTATTTCCACAGAGCCAAAACAAATTTCCCAAAACTGAATCTCAATTTGCCTGAAATAATTTAACCTTTTTTGTTGAAAGCCCTTTTTAAAAATAGCAACAGAATTGCCAAATGCAACCCTGGAATGCGAGCAGAAAATTTTGAGCTAAGTAAGAGGCAAGTAATTCTTGAGAAATAGGCCCTGACATGATTATTGATTGTTGCTACGTTTAATTGGGATTTTCTGGATTTTTTTCATTTTTCGAAAATTACCTGAAAATGATCCGGATTACCCAGAATTCCCTTCCAAGTAAAAACACTGGTATGCCGTCGTACATGTTCTTATAAAATGACACATTTGAAGATTTCGGACAGACGTAAAGGTATATTTTATGATATTATTGAATAAAAATAAATACCAGTTATGGTAACGATCTTAAAATGAGTTCGAACAGAATCCAATTAAATGACAACCCAGGTGTTTGTAAGTATGAATGAAAAATATCTGCCAAATGGTTCAGGTAAAAATTGTGTCATTGCTGAAAAATGAGCAAAATAAGCACGGAATTCCATTAAATGTCAGGTATTTTCCCCAAAAAAATATTTGTACACTGTCCAACATAAGTCTTTTTGTGATCAGATTATCGGTTTTCAGCTAAAATTTCATGCTCTCACAAAGTAAAGTTTATTTCAATGTACCAGAACTAGATCTGTGATAATTATGGTGACAATTTAACCTTGATTTTAAGGACTTCCTAATAAAATAATATTGTTTGTTGCAAATAAAGTATTTTACCTTTAAACAATGAATTCGTCAAAATTATACAAAATGTTCATGCATTAAAATATTAAAATAATATTAATTTCTATATCCAATATTCTTGTTAGCCTTTGTAACAACTTGCATCCTAGCAAAACTGTTGTCAACCTCAGTTGTCTGAGAATGAACATCAGGTCCTTTAATAATAATAATAATAGGCATTTATATAGCGCCATCTATCTAGAAATATTCTATTCCGAGGCGCGTTGTTATCATTATTATTACCCCGGCTTTAGCTCGAGCTGCCTTTCAGCGCTCATGCATTCAAGGAATTAATCCTGCCGGGTACCCATTCACCTCACATGGGTCGAGTGCAGCACAATGTGGATAAATTTCTTGCTGAAGGAAATTACGCCATGGCTGGGATTCGAACCCACGACCCTCTGTTTTTAAGTCAGAAGACTTATCCACTGGGCCACAACGCTCCACTCCTTTCATTGGGACTTAATTTTGCTATGGCTCCTAAGCAAGTTAACCGAAAAAAATTCATCCATAACATTGAACCCAGCCTCAGACATCTTACTCGGTCTCAATCAAACACAGTGCGTATCCAAATCTCACAAGTACTGACTTCGGTTAACCATGGACCTATGAAGAGATGGACATTCATCGCTTACTTAATGAATTCACTAACAGGTGACTGTAAAAAAAGTGTAATTGTCCTCTGAATAACATTCTCTTCATACTAGTCTTCTTTGGTTCAATGATCGTCACCGTGAGAAGGGACGGAAGCAGTTCGTGACTGGACATTTATATTTCACAAATTATATGCGCAATAGACAACAAATCACTTAAATTATGGAAAATCGATGTGCAGTTCTTTTTTACATTTGGTAATCTTAGTTCCATGTGTTTTATTTGGGGAAATGTCTTCATATTGTAATGTAGAGGCAATATTGTGATTGATTATTTACCATTTAAAATTTAATTTTCCCAAGTTTCTCCATAACATTCCAGATATACGTGGTACATAACATTTATAGATCGTGTATCTCTCAATGTTAGTGAGGTCCTTATGTGTGAGCGGTAGTTAGCGGATCGAATAATATCATATTTTATATCATAAAGATCGTCTGCTTTTCAAGTTTGCTGCTCCAAATATGAAGCATGTTGACTGAAAGGCACATGCTGAAACAGGGTATCAGCCAACAAAAACAAGACCGGGAAACTGTTCCGTCTTTGGGTGATCAGATACGTCTTGGTAGTCATGGTAATTGCTATTGTTACAACACCTGTATGTTCTCATTAAGATGTGCATAACCAGGCGACGGTGACTATCATTGGACCAAAGAATTGCTCGCGTTGATAGTCCATCTCTTCATAGGTCCATGGGTTAACTCACCTCGGCCCAACCTCACCATTCATTAATGACACATAGTCAATGAAAGACAACACAATTAACGAGTTGGTCAGTTTATTTCATATCCTATTTCTAAATCCGCTAATTAAATTAAGTTTTCTTAGACAAGCGGTTAATAAATAATTCATGAAGCTTACATTGTTTTGCTTTGCGCTTAATATATGGTTTCGATTTGTGAATATCACTTTTAGCCCCTTTTAGCTCCATCTAAGGTTTGTAATGACAGAAATAGACCTAAAACAATTAAATATAATCGATTCTAATTTTACGAAAATATTCAGTTTCTTTAATTTCTCAAACGCATGTATTACCTAGTCATTCAAATAATGTAAAAAGATATTTAAACAATTATTTTAATTAGCATTGTTTCCGTTGTTAATGTTACATAAGTGTGACATTTGCCGTAAGCAATTTCTATCAGATGTATTGAAAATCCACTGATATAAAAAAAATATTTATTAGGTAATAACTAATTTTGAAGGCTAATATTATAGACTTCTAAGTTGTTTTAAAATACAAAAGATTCTTTTTTGCACGATCTACTCTGATCTTTAGCTGGGGTGGCGAAATGATTTCAAAGCCCATAGGCAATGGATATGGAGTTAGATCTACAATTCAATAATCAAAGACAAGCCACAATCAACTAACAAATTTGAAAGAAGTCTTTGTCAAGTTCAATTAAGCGCACGTGGATTGGAGTGCGTACCGCAGTATTTCCACAGAGCCAAAACAAATTTCCCAAAACTGAATCTCAATTTGCCTGAAATAATTTAACCTGTTTTGTTGAAAGCACTTTTTAAAAATAGCAACAAAATTGCCAAATGCAACCCTGGAATGCGAGCAGAAAATTTTGAGCTAAGTAAGAGGCAAGTAATTCTTGAGAAATAGACCCTAACATGATTATTGATTGTTGCTACGTTTAATTGGTATTTTCTGGATTTTTTTTCATTTCTCGAAAATTACCTGAAAATGATCCGGATTACCCAGAATTCCCTTTAAAGTAGAAACACTGGTATACCGTCATACATGTTTGTTTTTTTATATAAAAGGACACGCGTGAATATTTAACCCGCGTGCAATACATTTTGGACATGCCTAAAGAAGAATAAACTACGAATTCGTCAAAATTATCCAAAATGTTCGTGCTCAAAATACCAAGAAAACATTCAATTCCATATCAAATATTCTTGTTGATGCTCTGTAGAAAAAATGCTGTATATTTTTATTGAATTTTATTTTTTCCATCAGTTTCCCTGAAAAATATTTTTTAAAATCTAAATTAGGAAGTTGAATCTCAAAAAGACTTACAGACCTCGAACGGACCGAGAAGTGAAAATGACAAAGCATATACAAATCGAAAGCCTATATGGGCTACACAAAATAGCAAAGCAAGATTTATACATTAAAAAAAGAACAGACAACGTTAATCTGGATTCTATTATTTTATTACATGATTTCGTCTTCTTCCGAATCATGTATACATTAAAATAAGTGTCATAAAAGCAAATTCTGCAATAATTTGAAACAAGTTTTACCACATAATTATACAATAATCATTGTAAAACTATAACTGAGAATGAAAAACATAAAATGATAAAGAAATTATAACACGACTCTAATATTATTGAAATCTAGAAAAATAATCGATCTACGTTAATTAGTTGAGGTGCCTTGGCCGAGTGGTCTAAGTCACGTCACTTGAATGGAGATCAGAGGATCGGAGGTTCGATTCCCGGCGCAGCACTTATGCCCTTGAGCAAGGCGTTTAATCCACATTTTCTCTTTTATCATGAATCAAATGAATTAATATGCTATATGTATGATATTGACCAACATGTGGACTTGTTTAGAAAAAAAAACAAATTTATCTACGAATCTGCGTACAAATACCACCTGTTATTATCTTTGTTTTTCTCTCTTATCATTTCAGATTCTAATAAATTCCAATCTGTATTAAAGAAAAGTTCCATTTTCTTTATTAGTTAAATAAAGGTATCAAATATAAATTTTGTAGGTATCAAGATCAATGAATTTCTATCCTGGAAACCTCATGTTGATGAATTATGCACTCGTTTATCAAAAAGTACTGGTGTCCTCCGCAAACTGAAGTTTATTTTACCCAGACATGTATTAATTTCACTTTATAATACTTTGGTTTTACCCAATCTCACTTATTGCTGTATGCTATGGGGGAATGGATTCAAAACACATTTACATAGATTATTTCTTATTCAAAAAAGGTTAATCAGAACAGTTTGTAATGCACATTTCAATAGTCACACAAACAAGTTATTTCTTGATTGTAAAATATTGAAAATTTCTGACTTGGTTCTTATGTATACTTACATATTTATGTACAATTACCATTCAAATCTCTTGCCAAATATTTTTGATAATCTCTTCAACACAAATGCCTCTTTCCATTCATACTTTACGCGTCATTCTGCAGATCTTCACCAATATCTTCCAAAAACTAAAATTACCCAAAATTCTCTACGTTGTAGAGGAATTAAGCTGTGGAATGATTTAAATAATAATATTAAACAAAGTAAAACCCTAAATAAGTTTAAAATACTCTTGAAAGTTGAATTTTTTGCTCAGTATAAAAACTCCTGCCAATAGCACACTGTAGGTCACTATTATTTATAATTATTACTTCTAGTTTGCTTGTTTGTTTGTTTATTTCCCCTATGTTAGCCCATTGTTTTTTTTTTTCAAATTGATTTCTATGGTATTTGTTGTTCGCTCTTTATGTACATGTATGTATTATATTAATTTGTATTTGATTGTACCATGGTGGTGCCCCACTCACAAGTTTTTTTTAATGAAAACTTCTAGGGGCTCCCAATCCCATGTTTTTACCTAATTTGTATATACCTGTATTTTTATGATTGATTGATTGAAATAAATTTTGAATTGAATTGAATTGAATTGAGTTATTGACACTTTGACACTCATCCAAACTCTCTCATTCTTTCTTTTTCTCGTGCGCCTCGGAATAAAATATTTCTAGATAGATGGCGCTATATAAATGACTATTATTATCACTATTATCATTTTATATTTTTCATTTTCAATGATCGTTGTACAATTCTGTGATAATACTTGATTCAAATGATGAAGAATTTGCTTTATGAGATGAGACATACTTGATTAGAGAGAAGATAGTAAAAAACAATTAAAACACATTTTGTTATTGCAACCCCCTTGAATCAGAAAGTCGTCACGTTCGAGCCGTTTAACGAAGCACATCAAAGATCATATTAACCATAAGCCTTAATAGCCCCATCTCAAGTCCTCAACTACTCATATCAGGCCAGGTTTATTACCCATAATACATCATTCTGAAGCACATTAAAGATCATATTAACCATAAGCCTTAATAGCCCCATCTCAAGTCCTCAACTACTCATATCAGGCCAGGTTTATTACCCATAATACTGAGCAGTGTCATCTTAAAATTGAATTCTTATCTCAATGATTATATTACCAAGTAGGAAAACTGGCACCTTTCATTTCAAAATAATTAATTTCTATACGAAAATTGTATACTGATTAATCCTCTTTATTCCTAAGAGAATATGTCAAAATTTATGTTTCCACGACTGTTCATTAATAACACACAGTCAATGGAAGACAACACAATTAACGAGTTGGTCAGTTTACTTTCCTTTTAATCCCATTTCTAAATCCGCTAATTCAATTAAGTTTTCTTAGACAGGCGGTTAATAAATAATTCATTAAGCTTACGTTGTTGTACTTTGCGCTTTTATGGCTTCGATTTGTGAATATCACTTTTAGCTCTGTTCTGGGTCAGTAATGAAATAGACCGAAAAACGATTAAATATGATCGATTACAATATTACGAAAATATTGTAGCATAATGAGTTATACCTTTAAGATGTATTTCATAGTTTAATCGTAGAGGGCGATATTTTAGTTGTGATATGCTTTGCGATTATTGGAGAAGTACGTCAGTTCGCTGGGAGCTGCGGTGGCGTGCGGTTGTAAGATGTAAGCTCCGAATAAATCAAGTTGAACGGTATATATACTGAATATCTCCCAAGTTGCTTCATTTGCATGATTTAGGGTGAGTGAGCGGGTGATCCGGTGTATTTCAGAGGAGCGAGAGAGTGTACCACGTTGCACAATATACTTTTGTGAACGAACCTGCCCCAAAAGAGATATAAAAGTGAGGAGAAGCGTGGACCGGGTTCTGGAGACTGCGAGACGGCAGAACGCTACCCCGACAGAGCTCGGTTACGCCACACTGGTGGCAGCGGTGGGATTGAACAACGTGGTATTGGAAGCTCAGACAACTTAGGCGCCTGTATTACAGGGAGCGCCACGTATATCTCCTATGAAGATCGCCAGGAGAGAGGGGTAAAGAGAGCCGAGGAAGGGTGCCTGGAGAGAGGCAAGAAGAGAGCGCCTATGCACGTTGGTGAATAGCACCACGAGTGTGTGTGTTGGCGACAGCGTGGATAGCACAGAGGAAGGGAGCCTGGAGAGAGGCAAGAAGAGAGCGCCGATGCACATGGTGAATAGCACCCGGAGTGTGTGTGTTGTCGACAGCGTGGATAGCGCAGAGGAAGGGAGCCTGGAGAGAGGCAAGAAGAGATAGTGCCTACACACGTTGGTGAATAGCGCCCTGGGTGTGTGTGGCGGAGGTAGCGCCTACACACGTTGGTGAATAGCGCCCTGGGTGTGTGTGGCGGAGATAGTGCCTACACACGTTGGTGAATAGCGCCCTGGGTGTGTGTGGCGGAGATAGTGCCTACACACGTTGGTGAATAGCGCCCTGGGTGTGTGTGGCGGAGATAGTGCCTACACACGTTGGTGAATGGCGTATTGAGTGTGTGTGGCGGAGGTAGCGCCTATGCACGTTGGTGAATAGCGCCCTGGGTGTGTGTGGCGGAAATAGTGCCTACACACGTTGGTGAATAGCGCCCTGAGTGTGTGTGGCGGAGATAGCGCCTACACACGTTGGTGAATAGCGCCCTGAGTGTGTGTGGCGGAGATAGCGCCTACACATGCACGTTGGTGAATGGCGCCTTGAGTTGGTGTGGCGGAGATAGGGCCTACACACATTGGTGAATAGCGCCCTGGGTGTGTGTGGCGGAGATAGTGCCTACACACGTTGGTGCATGAATGGCGCCTTGGGTGTGTGTGGCGGAGGTAGCGCCTATGCACGTTGGTGAACAGCGCCCTGAGTGTGTGTGGCGTTGGTAGCGCCTATACACGTTGGTGAATAGCGCCTTGAGTGTGTGTCGCGGAGATGGCGCCTATACACGTGGGTGAATAGCGCCTATGGAGTCGGTGTGTAGACGACAGCGTGGATAGCGCCTATTGAGTCGGTGTGTAGACGACAGCGTGGATAGCGCCTATACATGTAAATGTATAGCGCCTACGACGAGTGGCTATGAAGAATGGATCTGAAATTCCTTGCAGGATAAGTGCAGCGTGGAGATGGGGATCTCTGAACGTCGAAGAGAAGTACTTGTTGGATATGCAGATACTAGCAACGAGGGAACTGGAGCTGTCCTATGTTGGGAAGGAGCAAGTCATATCCTATGCTAGTGGGGTACTGCATTCAGAAAGCAGAGAAAAAACTACTATGGGGCTCAAAAGGAGTCATGGGCCATTGTAGTATTTCGGAGCTGCAACAGAACTTCTATGGGCGGAGATCAGGACGGATCATCGGGCACTTGGTTGGATCTTTGCAGACGCAAGGGTGGTTGCCGTGGAACTTGACATCAGCAATGAGCAGATACCAACAGAAAGAACCTTCGATCAGGTAGATCTTGGAAGCGGAGCATCAGTCAGTCGACCGGCCCGATTGGTCAACGGTGGCTTCAAAGTCTAGTGTGGAGAAGTCCTATTGGAGGATGCACAGCTGGAGATGAAGCAAGACATACTCTACAGGAAGTAGGAGTGTGACCAAGGTCGGAATGTAACATGGCATGTGATGTTGTTCTTCAGATAGATAGTTCGAAGGAATTGCGTTGGATGCACATCCGCTGATTGTTACGACAGGGTAACGCCTTGGCCTCCAAAGAAGTCTTTGTAGAGAGAGATCGAGATGATGAAAAGTAGTTCTAGACATGCGCCTTGAAGAAACTCCCAAGAAGGAATCCTCTAGCACTATAATAGAAATCTGCAGAATAGATATTGATCAGAACTTTCGCTATATATTACTTTGTGCCAGAAACAGTCAGACTCTGACGCATTTGAATTTTGTATTCAACATGTTGTTTTATGCCTTGATGTATTCTTTATATTTTTTGCTTCCATGTTTCCTTTTCCTATTTTCTAACCTTTCTTATGTAATTCTCTTGACATGTTCCTGATCTCAATGCTACTATTTTGACTCTTTCTATCTATTTCTGTATATAGATTATTTTGGTTGTTAATGTAAGAACGGTACTTCCTTTATGTACTATGCCAATGTATATACCTGTATACTTTTAACGATGTTTTAATGTTTTATTTTCTTCTTGGGAAGAGCGAGATAACAAATTCATGTTTATGCTTTTATAGTCCGGGTTATAATTGAGCAAGGTGCCACAAGAAAAAGGAGAAATTTTCATATAGTGCTTCTAGACCAGTTTTTTACGCTGAATATGAATATATGAGGTAACCAGGCTGTATCCTGAAAATTAACCCGTGAGGGCGCTTTTTTCAAAATGGCCGCCAAATTTTCAGAACATTTGAATTTTCGTACATAGATTTTGACATAAATATTCCATTGCCACAAAATTAGTGTCATATGAAAGACAAATAAATTTTCTACAATTTGGTACTATTTATAGGGGATAAGTAGGTCATTTGGCTGAGATTTTAAGTAGAAAACTGCATTTTTTGTCATTTTTTCCCAAAAATTGAAAATTTTGCAAATACATGATTTTACATAATTCTGAGAAAAATGAATGAATTACCTTGAAATGTTCCAGAAAACTTTATTGATATACTATTATCATGTGGATGAAATTCCAACTCTGTATCATTCTTCTTAGCAAATTTATAAGGTATCAAACTTGAATACTTCAATTTCAGAAATGTCGCTTTTTGTATGCATTTCCATAGACTAATACGTATAACATGTACTGTACATGTATAATATGTATAATGTATAGTTTAATAAAATTTAAATGCAATTATCTCCGCTATTTAACCATTTGGAGAGTTAAGGACGTTCCACAGTTAAAGTGAAATCCATGTCATTTTCACCAAACTTTGCATATGGATACTTTAAAACCAGAATATTCGAAATATGCAAAAATTAACATAGGTCCATGTGCTTGATTTTTTGCTATAGAGCTTCAAAGTTCACCCACCTGGATGTTCTTAAGAATTGCGCATTCAAAAGAATTTGGCATTTTTAGACCTCGCAAGATCACTACAATGAGTTTAAACCTCTATTACTCAGTCATAATACATGAAAAAGTCATCAAATTTCGCAAGAGGGTTAATAATTGTATCATTAGAATGGAGAATCTATTTATAGTGCTATTTGTTTGCAATTTTAAGTCAAACAGCACTGTCAGTTCTTAAAAATGGCGTAAAAGATAACAAAAACCCAATCTGCAAAATGTGAAATTTCAATAACAAACTACAAAAGGACAATAAATGCTGCACTTTATTCAAAATCCATGTCATTTTCACCAAAATTTGCAAAGTTGTAGAGGAAGGTATACCTAAGAGGTGCAAACATTAAAAAATAAGGGTTCATGTGCTTGTTTTCAAACTATCAGCATTTTTATTAGAGCAAATGTGCTTTTTAAAACACCAAAAATGCGCCAAATGCTTTGTATCTATGTGAAGAAAAAATCAAAACCACTCTACCATTTATTCAAACTCGGGGTCATATTCGTGATTCTTGGCAGCATTGCAAAGTAAAGTATTTTGAAATTGTAGAGATATTTTTTAAAATGGTCCATGGAATAATTCCATCTTTTTAGCTTCATAAAATAACGCGTCGGATCTGTAGTTAGAGTGCAGATGATGAGTAAAATCAGCTCATACCCACAGCTAATTAATCACCAGTTCATCCATTGTGACGTCAGCGCGCAGAGTGTAAAATATGCGCAGATCATAATGCGCACAAACATAACTGTGGAACGTCCTTAAGAGTAGGCTTTTCTCTATCAGCTACATAAAACAAAATGTTGGCACATCAAGGCCTGACCCTCTCATGGGGTGGGGGTGTCGAAGTCACCCCCCCCCCCTTGTCCTTGGCTATATCATGTTGTTGTATATTGCCTATTTGTTGGAAAAATCTCTGTTTTTTGGAGCACCCATTGAAGCAAAAACAGGCATTTCTGCTATACAGTACAGTCACTTTGATTGCTTTGAAACCACTTGGAGAGGAAAGAGTATATAGGCTTTGTTCTACCAGCTACATACAAAGTGGCACATCGAAGCCTACCACTCTCGGGGGGGGGGGTGGTTTGCTTAATATTGCCAATTTATTTGAAAATTCACAATTTTGGACCCAACATTGAGGCCAAAAATCGTTTGTGCTTTGTTGTACACCCCATTTTATTGATTTGAAACCACTTAGAGAGGAAAGAGTAGAGTTTGTTCTACCAGCTACATATAAATAAGCACTGGCACATTGAACCCTAGCCCTCTCATGGGCTGTCTAAGTCACCCCCCCCCCCCCCCCTCTATATGATGTATATTGCCGATTTATTGGATATTTCTCCATTTTGGATCACCCATTCAGGCAAAAGCGCGTTCCTACTATATAGTACAGCCAATTTTATTTTCTTGCAATGAATTGGAGAGGAAAGATTAGACTTTGCTCTATCAGCTACATATCAAGAAGTGTTGGCAAATCAAAGCCTATCCCCTTCAGAATGTTCAGGGGGCTGTAGAATTTACCCCACCAATTTTCGGTAATTGACTATCTATTGGACAGTCACAATTTGCATCACCCATTGAGGCAAAGGGCGTTTCTACTACATAGTACAGCAAATTTCTTTTCTAGCAATGACTTGGAGAGGAAAGAGTAGGCTTTGCTCTATAAGCTACATATAAAGAAGTGTTGGCAAATCAAAGCGTATCTCCTTCAAGCGGCTGTAGAAGTTACCCCACTAATTTTCGGTTTTTGGCTATTTGTTGAAAAGTCACCATTTTGGAGCCCCCATTGAAGCAAAAAGGCGTCTCTGATATATAGTTCTGCCACTTTTATTGCCTTGAAACCACTTAGAGAGGAAAGAATAGGCTTTGCTCTATCAGCTACATAATTTTGTGCTGGCAAATAAAAGCCTACCCCCTTCTGGGGGCTGTCGAAATCACCCCCTCACCCCTTTGCGTTATTACCTATTTATTGGAAATTCACCTTTTTTGAGCCCCCATTGAGGTAAAAAGACATCTCTGATATAAAGTTCTGCCACTTTTACTGCCTTGAAACCAATTAAGGAGGAAAGAATATGCTTTGCTCTACAAAGAAGTGCTGGCACATTGAAGCTTACCTATCTTGGCGGCTGTCAAATCACCCCACCCCTCTTGCATTATTGCCTAATTATTTGAAAATTCACAATTTTTGAGCCCCCATTGAGGCGATATGCACTTCTGCTGTATAAAACACCCAATTTCATTTTCTTGAAACCACTTGGAGAGGAAAGAGTAGGTTCCCATCTTTCAGCTATATATAACGAATTGCTGCCATATCGAAACCTGACCCACTTCAGGGGACTATATAGATGTTACCCCACCTTTTTTACGATTTTTTCCAATTCATTGGAAAACTCGCCATTTTGGAGCCCCATTGAGGCAAAAAAGTGTTTCTGGTATGGGGGCTCCAAAATGGTGAATTTTCCAATAAATAAGCAATAATGAAAAAGGGGTGGGGTGATTTCAACAGCCCTCTGATGGGGATAGGCTTTTATTTGCGAGCATGTCTTTATATGTAGCTGTTAAAGCAAAGCATAGTTTTTCTCTCCAAGAGTTTTCAAGGGTGAAAAAAGGCAGAAACATAATCAGAAATGACTATCTGCCCCAATGGGGGCTCCAAAGTGGTTATTTTTTCAATAAATAGGCAATAATGCAAAAGGGATGGGTGATTTCGACAGCCTCCTGCTGTTTGCCTGCACTTCTTTATATGTGGCTGATAAAGCAAAACCTATTCTTTCCTCCCTAAGTGGTTTCAAGGATTTAAAAGTGGCAGAACTATATATCAGAAACGCCTTTTTTCCTCAATGGAGGCTCCAAAATGGTGAATTTCAAGGGGGGGGGGTAATTTCGACAGTCCCCTAAAGGGAGTAGGCTTTTATTTGCCAGCACATCTTTTTATGTAGCTGATAAAGCAAAACCTATTCTTTACTCCCTAAGTGGTTTCAAGGCAGTAATAGTGGCAGAACTATATCAGAAATGCCTTTTTGCCTAAATGGGGGCTCCAAAATAGTGAATTTTCCAATAAATAGGCAATAATGCAAAAGGGGTGAGGTGATTTCAACAGCCTCCCGGAAGGGGTAGGCTTTTATTTGCCAGCACTTCTTTATATGTGGCTGATAAAGCAAATCCTATTCTTTCCTCCCTAAGTGGTTTCAAGGCAGTAAAAGTGGCAGAACTATATCAGAAACGCCTTTTTGCCTAAATGGGGGCTCCAAAATGGTGAATTTTTCAATAAATATGCTATAATGCAAAAGGGATGGGGTGATTTCAACAGCATCCCGGAAGGGGTAGGCTTTTCTTTGCCAGCACTTGTTTATATGCAGCTGATAGAGCAAAGCCTACTCTTTCCTCTCCAAGTCATTGCAAGAAAATGAAATTGGCTATATAGTAGAAACGCACTTTTGCCTCAATGGGTGATTCAAAATGGTGTAATTTCCAATAAATAGGCAATATACATGATATAGAGGGGGAGGGGTTGACTTAGACAGCCCCTGAGAGGGATATTTTTCGATGTGCCAGCGCTTCTTAATAATTTGTAGCTGATAGAGCAAAGCCTACGCTTTTCTCTCAAAGTAATTGCAAGAAAATAAAATTGGCTGTATGATATAGAAACGCCCTTATGCCTCAATGGGTGATCCAAAATGGTGAAATTTCCAATAAATAGGCAACATACATGATATAGAGGAGGGGGTGACTTAGACAGCCCCTGAGAGGGCTAGGGTTCGATGTGCTAGCGCTTATTTATGTAGCTGGTAGAACAAACTCTACTCTCTCAAATTAATAAAATACTATTTAAGCACAAACGCTTTTTTGCCTCAATGTTGGGTCCAAAATGGTGAATTTCCAAATTCACCCCGAGAGGGGTTGGCTTCGATGTACGTGCCACTTCTTTTGATATAGCTGGTAGAACAAACATGACAAAGCTTACTCTTTTCCTCTCCAAGTGGTTTCAAAGTAATTAAAGTGGCTGTACTGTATAGCAGAAATGCCTTTTGCCTCAATGGGTGCTTCAAAAAATAGTGATTTTTCCAACAAATAGGCAATATACAACAACATGATATAGCCAAGGGCAAGGGGGGGGGGGTGACTTCGACACCCCCACCCCATGAGAGGGTCAGGCCTTGATGTGCCAACATTTTGTTTTATGTAGCTGATAGAGAAAAGCCTACTCTTAACTCTCCAAATGGTTAAATAGCGGAGATAATTGCATTTAAATTTTATTAAACTATACATTATACATATTATACATGTACAGTACATGTTATACGTATTAGTCTATGGAAATGCATACAAAAAGCGACATTTCTGAAATTGAAGTATTCAAGTTTGATACCTTATAAATTTGCTAAAAAGAATGATACAGAGTTGGAATTTCATCCACATGATAATAGTATATCAATAAAGTTTTCTGGAACATTTCAAGGTAATTCATTAATTTTTTTTAGAATTATGTAAAATCATGTATTTGCAAAATTTTCAATTTTTGGGAAAAAATGACAAAAAATGCAGTTTTCTACTTAAAATCTCAGCCAAATGACCTACTTATCCCCTATAAATAGTACCAAATTGTAGAAAATTTATTTGTCTTTCATATGACACTAATTTTGTGGCAATGGAATATTTATGTCAAAATCTATGTACGAAAATTCAAATGTTCTGAAAATTTGGCGGCCATTTTGAAAAAAGCGCCCTCACGGGTTAATTTTCAGGATACAGCCTGGTTACCTCATATATTCATATTCAGCGTAAAAAACTGGTCTAGAAGCAATATATGAAAATTTCTCCTTTTTCTTGTGGCACCTTGCTCAATTATAACCCGGACTATTTGTTGTTAATACCTGGTCCGAGGACAGCCCAGACTTGGGGAGGGGCTGTGTAGCATAATGAGTTATACCTTTAAGATGTATTTCATAGTTTAATCGTAGAGGGCGATAGTTTAGTTGTGATATGCTTTGCGATTATTGGAGAAGTACGTCAGTTCGCTGGGAGCTGCGGTGGCGTGCGGTTGTAAGATGTAAGCTCCGAATAAATCAAGTTGAACGGTATATATACTGAATATCTCCCAAGTTGCTTCATTTGCATGATTTAGGGTGAGTGAGCGGGTGATCCGGTGTATTTCAGAGGAGCGAGAGAGTGTACCACGTTGCACAATATACTTTTGTGAACGAACCTGCCCCAAAAGAGATATAAAAGTGAGGAGAAGCGTGGACCGGGTTCTGGAGACTGCGAGACGGCAGAACGCTACCCCGACAGAGCTCGGTTACGCCACAATATCATTCATTTTCTTTAATTTCTCAATCGCATGTATTAGTTAGTCGTTCAAATAATATAAAAAGATGTTTAAGCAAATTTTTATATTAGCTCTGTTTCCCATATTAATTTTACGTAAGTGAATATTTGCCGAAAGCCATTCATATCAGATATATTAAAGATACACTGATATTAAAATTATTTTTTTATATTCCAAGTCATTTTGACACAACTCGTAATTGCCTTAAAAGTTCTTTTTGCACGATCTATTCTTATTCAGTGCTGGGGTGGCGAAATAATTTCAAAGCCCATAGGCAATGAATATTAATTTAGATCTACAATCAATAATTAAAGTCATGCTACAAATAAGTGATACAAACTAACTCAAGACTTTATCTAGTTCAATTAGGGCACGTGGATTGGGTTTTAAAGTTCAAGACAAAATCTGTCTGTTGCGTCCCGCAGTGTTTCCACAGAGCCAAAACAAATTTCCCAAAACTGAATCTCAAATTGCCATTTTTTAGAAATAGCAACAAAATTGCAAAATGCAACCCCAGAACGCGAACAGAAAATATTTGAGCTAAGTAAGAGGCGAATAATTCTTGATAAATAGGCCTTAACATGAATATCGAATGTTGCTACGTTTAATTGTAGTTTCATTGGGATTTTCTGGATTTTTAAATTCTTTTCTCGAAAATTACCTGAAAATGATCCGGATTACCCAGAATTCCCTTCCAAGGTACGGTGGTATGCCTACATACATGTTCTTATAAATGACATATTTGAAGATTTCGGACAGGCGTAAAGGTAGATTTTATGATATTATTTTATAAAAAAGGAATACCAGTTATGGTAACAGTCTTAAAATGAGTTCGAACAGAATCAAATTAAATGACAACCCAGGTGTTTGTAAGTATAAATTAAAAAATATCTGCCAAATGGTTCTGGTAAAAATTGTGTCATTGCTGAAAAATGAGCAAAATAAGCACGGAATTCCATTAAATGTCAGGTATTTTCCCAAAAAAATATTAGTACACTGTCCAACATAAGTCTTTTTGTGATCAGATTATCGGTTTTCAGCTAAAATTTCCTGTTTTCACAAAGTAAAGTTTATTTCAATGTACCAGAACTAGATCTATGATAATTATGGTGACAATTTAACCTTGATTTTAAGGACTTCCTAATAAAATAATATTGTTTGTTGCAAATAAAGTATTTTACCTTTAAACAATGAATTCGTCAAAATTATACAAAATGTTCATGCATTCAAATATCAAAATAATATTAATTTCTATATCCAATATTCTTGTTAGCCTTTGTAATAGATAGGCTGTATAAAGTTTTGATTGATTTTAGTGGCGATTGTTTATTTTCATTTTTCGTTTAGTCTCCCTCAGAAGTTCAACAAATTTTATTTCCAATTTAGGAACCAAAATCTCAAAAATGCTTACAGACCCCCCCCCCCCCGCCAATAACAGACCTCGAATGGACCCAAAAGTGAAAATGACAAATCATTTACAAATCCTAAACTTATAGGCTACACAAAATAGTAATGCAAGATTTAGGCATTAAACATCAAAGAGAGAGAGAGGGAGAGAGAGAGAGAGTGTGTAAGTCTGGAATTTATTTTGTTTTGTAACATGATTTTTTTTTATTCTCTTAAATCAAATATTCAATAACGGGGTCTCACAAAGTAAATTCGACAATCATTTGAAACAAACATTATCACAGATTTATACAGTTTTACATCTATCATTGAAAATGAAAAATATAAAATGATAATGAATGAAATGTGACTTGTCTCTAATACAGATTGATATTCTGAAAATAATCGATCTACGTACGAACTTATATAATTACAACCATTTTGACACAGAAAGTCGTCACGTTATTCAAACCGTTAAAAGAAGCACATTAAAGAACATATTAACCATAAGCCTTAATAGCCCCATCTCAAGTCCTCATTTACTCATATCAGGCCAGGTTTATTACCCATAATACTGAGCAGTGTCGTCTTAAAATTGAAGTCTTATCTCAATGATTATATCACCAAGTAGGAAAACTGGCACCATTCCTCTCAAAATAATGAATTTCTGTACGGAAATAAAATTCTATACTGATTCATCCTCTTTATTCCTAAGAGTAAATGTCAAAATGTATGTTTCCACGACTGTTCATTAATAACACACAGTCAATGAAAGACAACACAATTATCGAGTTGGTCAGTTTATTTTCCTTTTAATCCTATATTTAAATCCGCTAGCTGAATTAAGTTTTCTTAAGCAAGCGGTTAATAAATAATTCATGAAGCTTACATTGTTTACTTTGCACTTATATAGTTTCGATTTGTGAATATCACCCGGGGGGCGGGGGCACTTACATTGAAGAGTGGATACCTTGCGCGACCAAAAAAAAACATGTAAACAGGATGTCTTTTTCAAGATAGGACACGTTACGTACGTAACGTAATAAGGGTGTCAAAAACACTAAAATAATGAAAAAAGTATCTATTTTCGCTAGGAAAGCTACGTGTTTAGGGTCAAATTTGCGAGGGTATAGAAAATTAAGACTAAAATGTTTTATAAAGGATGTACTTTTTGCCCGAAGAGTCAACATTACGTGTTTAGAGTACGATTTGCGCGAGGTGTGGGAGGTGGGGCTGTTCTAAACCCAATAGGTAAAGGTAAAACCTACGACCGACGTCTGTGACATAACAACTGAAATACGCTGTACTTGTTTAGGGGTTCAATTCAGGGAATACTTGCCAAGAGTATCGTTTTGTTTCCAATACTTGTTAAGGGTAGGGTTTTACATGCCAATACTTGTTAAGGGGTGCATTTTCAGAATATGGGAAATATGTGTTTAGAGTGCTTTTTGAGACCCCATGGTCGCACATGGTATCCACTCGTCAATGGAAGTGTCCCCCCCCCCCCCCGGGAATATCACTTTTAGCTCCGTTTTAGGTCTGTAATGATTAAGACCTTTTAAAAAAAAAAAAAAAAATGATCAATTACAATTCTACAAAATTATCATTCAATTTTTTATAATTTCTCGATCGTATATATTAGTTAGTCGTTAAAATAATTTAATAAGACATTCAAACAATTATTTCATAAGCAATGTTTCCGTTGTCAATGTGAGGTAAATGAAAATTTGCCGTAAGTCATTCATATTAGATGTATTAAAAATCCACTGATATAAAAAATATTTTTAGATATATATAAAATTATTTTTGACCTATGCCGGATAGTTCATAACTTGTAAAAAGTATCTTTTTGCACGATCTAGTCTGATCCTTTGCTGGGGTGGCGAAATGATTTCAAAGCCCATAGGCAATTGATATTGAGTTAGATCTACAAATCAATAATCAAAGTAATGCCACAACCAATTAACAAAATTGAGTTAAGTCTTAGTCAAGTTTAATTAAGCGCACGTGGATTGGATTGCGTACCGCAGTATTTCAACAGAGCCAAAACAAATTTCCCAAAACTGAATCTCAATTTGCCTGAAATGATTTAACCGTTTTTGTTGAAAGCACTTTTTAAAAATTGCAACAAAATTGCCAAATGCAACCCTGGAATGCAGCAGAAAATTTTGAGCTAAGTAAGAGGCAAGTAATTCTTGAGAAATAGGCACTAACATGATTATTGATTGTTGCTACGTTTAATTGGGATTTTCTGGATTTTTTTCATTTTTCGAAAATTACCTGTAAATGATCCGGATTACCCAGAATTCCCTTCCAAGTAAAAACACTTGTATGCCGTCGTACATGTTCTTATAAAATGACACATTTGAAGATTTCGGACAGACGTAAAGGTAGATTTTATGATATTATTGAATAAAAATAAATACCAGTTATGGTAACGATCTTAAATGAGATCGAACAGAATCGAATTAAATGACAACCCAGGTGTTTGTAAGTAAAAATTAAAAAAATATCTGCCAAATGGTTCTGGTAAAAATTGTGTCATTGCTGAAAAATGAGCAAAATAAGCACGGAATTCCATTAAATGTCAGGTATTTTTCCCAAAAAAATATTTGTACACTGTCCAACATAAGTCTTTTTGTGATAAGATTATCGGTTTTCAGCTAACATTTCATGCTCTCACAAAGTAAAGTTTATTTCAATGTACCAGAACTAGATCTGTGATAATTATGGTGACAATTTAACCTTGATTTTAAGGACTTCCTAATAAAATAATATTGTTTGTTGCAAATAAAGTATTTTACCTTTAAACAATGAATTCGTCAAAATTATACAAAATGTTCATGCATTAAAATATCAAGACAAAATTTACGACGCCCGGGTACAAGGTTCCGAAATTACGCAACATTTTGTAAGTGCATGTCAGACCAAAAATTGTTCCAAAACGTGATTTTGTGTACAAAGTCAATGCAAATTGAGTTTTCTCATCTTATTCATAAAGATATGATTATTTTTACTTTAAAGAGCTGAAAGCAATTGATTTTAGCATAATTATGCTTCAAAAAGGTTGTGCAATAAATCTGGTGAAAAAAACAAAGAAAAACAAAAGGTTGAAAAACAAAGAAATACATAAGAAATTCATAAAACAATAAAATACATAAGAAATTGATTTCCAAACCGAAGTTTTTTTCAATTGCCCTTGTTAAGAATGCTACAAAGAATGTTTTTACCAAAAATTAACATTCTAGGAGCTTTATTTTGTGAATTAGAGCAAAAAGTATGATTTATGCATAAATTAGCATAATTAATTCATATAAAATAAAATCTCATTATTTTGGAAAATTTTACCATACAGCCTTGTAGATTACATCGCACACTACCACCGTGCAAATTTTTGCGGCGCTCGCGCGATTAGCGGCCGAGATCTCAGGGGGGGGGGGGTTGAATCAACCCCCCCCCCCGGCCACAGAACAGCCAAAAAAGCCCGGCCTAGTTAGGGTTAATAGCCCCATCTCAAGTCCTCAACTACTCATATCAGGCCAGGTTTATTACCCATAATACTGAGCAGTGTCGTCTTAAAATTGAATTCTTATCTCAATGATTATATCACCAAGTAGGAAACTGGCACCTTTCCTCTCAAAATAATTAATTTCTGTACGAAAATAAAATTGTATACTGATTAATCCTCTTTATTCCTAAGAGTAAATGTCAAAATTTATGTTTCCACGACTGTTCATTAATAACACACAGTCACATGGTTTTGATTTGTGAATATCACTTATAGCTCTGTTTTAGGTCAGTAATGAAATAGACCTAAAAACGATTAAATATGATCGACTACAATTGTACAAATATATCATTTAATTTCTTTAATTTCTCAATAGCATGTATTTGCTGGTCGTTCAAATAATACAAAAAGATGTTTAAACAGTTTTTTTAATAACAATGTTTCCGTTGTTGATTTTACGTAGTGCGACATTTGCCATAAGCAATTTATATCAGATGTTTTGAAAATCAACTGGTATAAAAAACATTTATTAGATATTTATATAAAATTGACACCACATTTTGATATGCTCAATTCTTATGTAAATTGTGACTTTTTGCATGATCTAATTGTTATCCTCTGCTGGGGTGGCGAAATGATTTCAAAGCCCATAGGCAACGGATATTAAATTAGATCTACAAATCAGTATTTAAAGTTAGGCTACAAATAAGAGATAAAACTAATTCAAGACTTTGTCAATTTCAACTAAGCGCACGTTGATTGGATTTCAAATTCAAGACAAAATCTGTCTGTAGCGTCCCGCAGTGTTTCCACAGAGCCAAACAAATTGCCCAAAACTGAATCTCAATTTGCCTGAAGTAATTTAACATTTTTTGTTGAATGCACTTTTTAAAAATAGAAACAAAATTGCAAAATGCAACCCCGGAACGCGGGCAGAAAATCTTGTGCTAAGTAAGAGCACATAATTCTTGAGAAATAGGCCTTAACATAAATATTGAATGTTGCTACGTTTAATTGTGGTTTAATTGGGATTTTTTGGATTTTTTTCATATCTCGAGAAGTACCTGAAAATGATCCGGATTACCCAGAATTCCCTTCCGAGTAAAAACACTGGTATCCCGTGATACATGTTCTTATAAAATGACACATTTGAAGATTTCAGACAGACGTAAAGGTAGATTTTATGATATTATTGAATAAAAATAAATACCAGTTATGGTAACGATCTTAAAATGAATTCGAACATAATCCAATTAAATGACAACCCAGGTGTTTGTAAGTATGAATGAAAGATATCTGCCAAATGGTTCAGGTAAAAATTATGTCATTGCTGAAAAATGAGCAAAATAAGCACGGAATTCCATGAAATGTCAGGTATTTTCCCCAAAAAAATATTAGTACACTGTCCAACATAAGTCTTTTGTGATCAGATTATCGGTTTTCAGCTAAGATTTCATGTTTTCACAAAGTAAAGTTGATTTCAATGTACCAGAACTAGATCTATGATAATTATGGTGACAATTTAACCTTGATTTTAAGGACTTCCTAATGAAATGATATTGTTTGTTATAAATAAATTATGTTTCCTTTAAACAATGAATTCGTCAAATTATACAAAATGTTCATGCATTAAAATATCAAGACAATATTATTTTCTATATGTCTTGTTAGCCTTTGTAATAGATAGGCTGTATAAAGTTTTGATTGATTTTAGCGGCGATTGTTTATTTTCATTTTTCGTTTAGTCTCCCTCAGAAGTTCAACAAATTTTATGAAAGATCTAGGCATTACACATCAAAGAGAGAGAGAGGGAGAGAGAGAGAGAGAGTGTGTGCAAGTCTGGAATTTATTTTGTTTTGTAACATGATTTTGTTTCATTCTCTTAAATCAAATATTCAATAACGGGGTCTCACAAAGTAAATTCGACAATCATTTGAAACAAACATTATCACAGATTTATACAGTTTTACATCTATCATTAAGAATGAAAAATATAAAATGATAATGAATGAAATGTGACTAGTCTCTAATACATATTGATATTCTGAAAATAATCGATCTACTTACGAACTTATATAATCACAACCATTTTGACACAGAAAGTCGTCACGTTATTCAAACCGTTAAAAGAAACACTTTAGAGATCATATTAACCATAAGCCTTAATAGCCCCATCTCAAGTCATCAACTACTCATATCAGGCCAGGTTTATTAACCATAATACATCATTCTGAAGCACATTAAAGATCATATTAACCATAAGCCTTAATAGCCCCATCTCAAGTCCTCAACTACTCATATCAGGCCAGGTTTATTACCCATAATACTGAGCAGTGTCGTCTTAAAACTGAATTCTTATCTCAATGATTATATCACCAAGTAGGAAAACTGGCACCATTCCTCTCAAAATAATGAATTTCTGTACGAAAATAAAATTCTATACTGATTCATCCTCTTTATTCCTATTAAAGAGTAAATGTCAAAATGTATGTTTCCACGACTGTTCATTAATAACACACAGTCAATGAAAGACAACACAATTATCGAGTTGGTCAGTTTACTTTCCTTTTAATCCTATTTTTAAATCCGCTAGCTGAATTAAGTTTTCTTAAGCAAGCGGTTAATAAATAATTCATGAAGCTTACATTGTTTTACTTTGCGCTTATATAGTTTCGATTTGTGAATATCATCCGGGGGGGGGGCGGGGGCACTTACATTGAAGAGTGGATACCTTGCGCGACCAAAAAAAACATGTAAAAAAGGATGTCTTTTTCAAGATAGGGCACGTTACGTACGTAACGTAATAAGGGTGTCAAAAGGTGAATTATCGGATGGTCTAATACCACATGGTCTACTTATCAGTTTGTCCAACTTCACATAGTCTAAACTAATTTCGTCTACAACCAGTTCGTCTAATATCCAATTCGTCTACTTCCCACTTGGTCTAATATCCAATTCGTCTAAAACCAATTGGGCTAAAACCATTTGGTCTAATTTCCAGATGGTCTAACTTCCACTTCGGCTAATTTCCACTTGGTCTAATTACCATTTTGTCTAATTGCCACATGGTCTAATGACCGTTTGGTCTAATTTCCACTTGGTCTAATATCCAATTGGGCTAATGACCACTTGGTCTAATATCCAATTGGTCTAATGACCACTTGGTCTAATCGCCAATTGGTCTAATGACCACTTGGGCTAATCGTCACTTGGTCTAATTTTCATTTGGTCTAATTCATAATTGTTATAATTTCCATTTATTCTAATATAGCATCATTCATTATTATTTATTTCATCTAGAATTAGCAAATTTGGTACGTAATGGATAAATACCATGCATCAGTTAATACATTTCGCCAGGATCGGTAGAGCCGCGGGATGCGAAATTATTTTTCCCACCGAGTTCTGGACCAACATATGAATATTCATGACTTGCTTCTTCGGAGTAAGAGTACGCATGCGGTACCCTTATACATAGTTACATAGGCCTTATAGGCTCTTTTATATATATATATATATATATATATATAATTGTGATGAGCAAGGACCTAAACATTGCGTGGGTGCTTCAGTGAGTAATATATTGGCGAAGAAGCTCAAAAAGCATTGAAGCTAGAGACGTAGCCTGGATTTCTTCAACTTTTATTCGTACAAGCTTTCGGCCATTTAGTTCGGCCTTCTTCAGGTATCTGAAGATGTAAAAGACACAATGGCTTTACATGTACCATGCATATATTTTGATCAATTTACTAAATATAGGTATATCTTAAAAGAAAATGTTTTACATCGGTAATGTTTAATTAGGATTATCCTAATTAATTGATTTTAATAGCTATTGGATAATCCTAATTAAACATTACCGATGTAAAACATTTTCTTTTAAGATATACCTATATTTAGTAAATTGATCAAAATATATGCATGGTACATGTAAAGCCATTGTGTCTTTTACATCTTCAGATACCTGAAGAAGGCCGAACTAAATGGCCGAAAGCTTGTACGAATAAAAGTTGAAGAAATCCAGGCTACGTCTCTAGCTTCAATGCTTTTTGAGCTTCTTCGCCAATATATATATATATATATATATATATATATATATATATATATATATATATTGTTGAGGCTGAAAGTTTACATACACCCATGGAATTCAGTGAAAAATGTTTGTTTGCCAAACATTCTAAAATTTACTATATCTTCAGATTGATAAATACTACCATGACGAATTTTGTGTCAAATGAAAGAGCATATTAAGCTCTCTCACATGATTGGAATGCCGCTAGGATTAAATTAAATTTCAGGTGGAATCTTTTTTAAAGAAAAAAAGTAATATTCATGTCAAATGTATTCTATTGTTTGTTATTATATTTTCAAACATCGTTTCATAGAATTATATAAATGTCAAATCTATGATTTATATTTCTTTTTCTATCATGATATGTCACCACTGAACAAAAAGTGTAATCTGAAATGTATGTGTTGAGAAGTAACTAGCACAAATATGAAAAGTTTTTGTCAAGTTTTTATTTTTAAATTGTCTAAAATATGAAGATTTTTTGGGGAAAATTACACCTAAATATTTTTTAGGTCCTGATGACAAAGCAATGTGATAAAGGGACATGACATACTCATTTGTTTGATATCAAATTTGTCATGATAGCACAAATATTTCATAAGATACAGTAAATTTTATGATGTTTATGATATATATATATATATATATATATATATATATATATATATAAATATATACAGTTCTTAAACACTTATCAAGCTACATTGTAGTTGCCATTAATGGCAAGGCATGTGGTAGGCTAGGGCTAGCTTAGTCTAGCACATTAACTTTACCTCAAATCTGGACCTGTCTAATGCCTAATACTATAATAGTAATAGCCGACTAATGCCATGGTTAACTTCGAGCCGGTAAATTCCGAACTTTACGTTTGATTTTATTTACCATGATGGTTAAATATGTCTAGTCCGTATGCAGAGCCAGTCCTAGATCTAAAAAAAAATCTTAGTTCTAGTCTAGTCTCTAGTCTAGATCTAGACTCTGATCTACGCTGTATCAGCATGGAACAACTAGTGTACCGAAGGGGGGGCAGACTGCCCCCTGACGATTTACAATTGATTCGCCCAGGGGACGTGCCCCCCCCCCCCCTTGAGAAGCCAAATTAATAATTTGTAATGTCAAAATGAAACAAAAAACATGAAGATCTTTTTGTTTGCTTGTCAATATTTTTTTTAGTGTGTCCATCACAAAATTTCAGGTGCCCCCCCCCCTAAATTTTGTGGCTTCCGCCGCCAGTGATCATTGTTAAAAGGGCATCCTTGTGCAATTTTGCCAGCGCGAACCACCAGCTCAAACTACTTGACAAGTCGTGTAATAAGACATGGAAATTAAATATTCTGAGCTGGTTTTGTAATCATGAAAAAGATGTAAATCTAACTAAGAATAACTTTACGCTCGCTAATTTTTTTTTATAAACTGACCAGTAAAGGAAGCAGTTAATTACTGCCAATAAAAAAAAACAAGAAAAAAATGCGAGCGCAAAGCGCGAGCTCCAAAATTTATGATATTCCAACCTAAAAACTGGACATTTTTTGTGAACGGGAATAGAACAGGTACAATAATTGATGCGAGTGCAGGAAGCGAGCCAAAAATTTTTGATATTCGAACCTTAAAGCAACATTCTATACATGTTTGTAACCATAAGCAGGATTAGTACTGTACTAAACAATAATTGATGCAAGCACGATTCAAAATCTGTGATTTTCGAACCTAAAATGTATTATGTTCTATTATTAAAGAAGGTATATTTCTTTTTCAAAAGGGCATATTTCATTTGGAAAAAAAATCCTACAGGGATTTTTTTTGGGGGGGGGCAAGAGAGCACAAAGCGCAAGCTAAAATTTTCAAAAAACTGAAAATGAGTCATTTTTAGGACTCTTGACAGTTTTCATATTTTTTTCTGCTTACAACCACTTTTAAATTTCAATTCTCATTTTTTTGTATTTTCTACACTTATTTTACCGTAAAGAAACAGAATAAAGAATACTAACAAAATAAAGATATATTCAAAAGGATATAAAATAAACAGGGCGCACCACATACCCTTAGTTGAGAGAGGGTGAATCTTAATTATTTCTTTAAACAGTTAATCAATCATTAATTATTAATACTTATGGATAATATTAATAATTATTAATTATTCAATTATTTTTTATATTATTATTTCTTGAAACCATATTGACACAAAAACGAATACGTTGTTTATTTCCTTGAAACTGTAGAGAAATGAAATTCACTGTTGAACGATATATGATTAAAAAGAAGTAAACATTTTTCCCCTTTGTTTTGTCAATCTGACCCAAAACAAATATACAATTTAGAAAAGAGATAGAGAGTAGAAGAAGTTCCACCACGAAGAATAAACTTAGACAGGGGGAGGAGGGAAACGAAAAGATGGAGTAAATGTGATATTATTTTTTAAACAATCTATCGCTAAATTAGCTTTTCCTATAGAAAGAGGGGAACAAATTTTGTTCACTCGCTCGCTTCAATCGCTTTCTCCTTTTTTGACAGAAATTTTGTTCTATATGCCATGCTTGGCCCTCAAAGTTTCTGGCTCATCATGCCATTGACATAATCCATTTGGATGTGACAAAATTGAAGACTGTGTTCAAGTTTACCAAATATTTTTCAGAATATCATTAAGACTTAAAATATTCTTGCTGGCCAAAGAATATAATACAAGGAAAATAGAAATCAACCTTGTTATCGTTCTTTAGAGTTAGCTATGTTTAAAGTATAAAAATTGTTGTCAAAATTGCAGTCAGATGTCAAATTTATTCTTGTCATCAAAGTACTATTATATTGATCATGATCATTATTATGTACTGTCATTATCATCATTAGTCATGATTACAATTACACATTACCAATACATAATGCTATTTTTCATAACTGATGTATTCTTTGTTTGAAAATTCTTGATAATGGTGACAATTACAATTGATAACACTGCTAGTACACTTACTACTGATGCTGCTAATGTTACTGGTGACTGGTAGTATTGACCATTAGTGTCATTAAATAAAAAAAAAACTGTAGCTGTAGCTGTACATTAGGTTCATTTACATGACTGGAGTTACGTTGTTTTGTAAATTCTCAAATTTTATATAGGAAGTGCAATCAATTAATAACGTATCCATGTGTTGTACACTCGCAATCTCTCTTTATTGTCATAAAGAGAGATTGCGAGTGTACAACACAGAAGTCTGTCTTTTTTTTACTATCTCAATTCACCTCGTTGCTTTTCTCCTTCCTCTCTCCCCCTTTCCCTTCATTTCTCTCTCTTTGATTTTCGCTCAATTTCCCTCTCTTTCTAATTCCTATTGTAATTCTCTCTGTCCTTTGCTTTGAGTAAACAACTTAAGATGATGAACCATATTATTTCTTTATAACATTTTTAATCAGGATTATTACGGGAAAGAAAAAAAAACGAGTCTTGCCATTTAGATGTAAATTTTTTATTAATCTGTACGATTTTTTTTATCAGCAATTTACAACAAATGCATGTACTATCAGTATCAATTTATTATTCAATTTAATTTATATCGTGATATAAGTGTATTTAAGATGTAGAATTTGTGAAAATTCAGTTGTTCTTTGTTTGATATTGATTGTATTTTTTATGTAAATGATTGTAAAGGGAAATGCAATTTGGCTTTTCAGCCGCTATAGACTGTTGAATTAAACCGTTTTAAATAAATAAATAAAAAACAATTGAAACATTTATAATTACTTATTTAAAACAAATGAAAGTACAAAATACAAAATGCCTTGAAAATTCCTTGAAATTTCAAGGCTCAAAATCCTCAAGGCCAAGGGTTGAATGTTCAAAGCCAAGGCCTTGAAAAAGTAGGCCTTAAGGCCAAAGCCGAGCATCAAGGCACTACAACACTGATTAGTACTAAGCATTAGACAGGTCCAGATTTGAGGTAAAGTAGTAGCCTAAGCGAGCCCTAGCCTAGCACATGACTTGCCATTAATGGCAGCTAGTTTGAGAAGTGTTTGAGAATTGGATATATGTATATAGATCTAAGCCTATATATGAGGCGCCGAATGTACCAATATTATATAGAACAATTATTTGTTATATAATCATTATTTATCAAATAATAACTATTATTTATATATAATTTACATTCTATTTGTAAATAACTACTATTATATAAAATATAATTTCTAATTATTTATATATAATTCCAAGTAATACTTCATTATTTGTAAATAATAATAGTTCGACATTCCATTATTTATAAATAATGATTATTTGTCTTTCATTATTTACAAATAATGATTATTTGTTTTTCATTATTTATAAATAATGATTATTTGTTTTTCATTATTTATAAATAATGATTATTTGTTTTTCATTATTTATAAATAATGATTATTTGTTTTTCATTATTTACAAATAATGATTATTTGTTTTTCATTATTTACAAATAATGATTATTTGTTTTTCATTATTTATAAATAATGATTATTTGTTTTTCATTATTTACAAATAAAGATTATTTGTTTTTCATTATTTATAAATAATGATTATTTGTTTTTCATTATTTATAAATAATGATTATTTGTTTTTCATTATTTATAAATAATGATTATTTGTTTTTCATTATTTATAAATAATTTGTTGAGTTTTCCATTATTTATAAATAATGATTATTTGTTAAATAATGAAAACGTCTACTTCATTATTTATAAATAATTTTTTCGAGTGCACCATTATTCTCATTATTTATAAATAATCATTATTTAATGTTCGAGTTTTCCATTATTTATAAATAAAGATTATTTGTTAAATAATGAAATATCTACTTCATTATTTATAAATAATAATTTTGTTTCAATATCCCATTATTTATAAAAAATCATTATTTATAAACAATTTTTACAGTTTGCCATTATATACAAATAATAATTATTTATATACAAATAACCATTATTTATTAAATAATGCCATTATTTATTAAATAATGCCATTATTTATTAAATAATGGAAAACTCGCTATAACATGCAAATGTGGGACCGCCCATGATATGAATATTCATGATGCGATTTCCTTTTTCGTGATTTTTCTTCACAAATTTCTGTCTATTTCCTCTTCATAATGACATTTCTTGAAGCAATTTTCTAGGGATATGGTCTGATTGTAATATTCTTCATTTTCTATATAACTTCGTCTTCGTAGAAATATCAAAAAGTGTAATTTTATACGATTTTTCCTACAGTTCACAATCCCCATAGGCGCGCGTGTATCGTAGGGACAACCGGTGAATCGACGGAGTGATCTTCATCGAAATACTACGTTGGTTGGTCCCCGGAAGTGGCGGGCGGAATTTAGCCCGAATCCTCGATGGAAGTCGATCAAGTGCATATGAGCTGAGAGAGTGAAATATCAGTGTACTTGTACAGGCCCTTCTACTTTTTATAAATATTTCTTGTTGCTTTTTTTGTTAAGTTAATTTTTCCTGGTGTAGAGATAAGTTTCAGTTCTAATAATGCACTTCAAATACATTTTGGAGTGTCTGTTTGAGGCGTTTGGGGCGATTTCACCCTGGCCCCAAAATGCTCGCAACGACAATACAGGGGCATGATATGACCCCTAAATTTTTAAAAACTTATTTTTCTATTGAAAATTATCACAAAATTCACCAAAAGTGTGCACGAAAGCCTTCGTATTTCACTTTAAAACTCCAAAAAGTGCCCAAAGTACAAGCTTGGTCGCTTCGCTTTGTCGCTTTCAACTTGAGAACGTTTACGCGTCTGCTTCCCCCCCCCCCTCCTCCGAAAGAAATTCTGTATACGGCCATGCTCTAAAGAGCCTGGCACATTGATTTATGTATACTTCATTTTCATTATTTTTATCTCATTATCATCATGGCCTTACGCAGAATTTTTTCCGGGGGGGGGGGGGGTGGGGGGAGCAGGACGCGCGTAAACTTTCTCATAAAAATCTTGAAAGAGCGAAGTGACCAAGCTTGTCATTTGAGCTTGGTCGCGTCGCTGTCTCGCTTTCAAGATTTTTTTGAGAAAGTTTACGCGCGTCATGCTCCGGCCCCGGCCCCCCTGGAAAAAATTCTGCGTAAGGCCATGTTGATAATGAGATAAAAATAATGAAAATGAAAGTATACATGAATCAATGTGCCAGGCTCTTTAGAGCATGGCCGTTCACAGAATTTCTTTCGGGGGGTGGGGGCAGACGCGCGTAAACGTTCTCAAGTTGAAAGCGAGACAGCGAAGCGACCAAGCTTGTCATTTGGGCTTGGTCCCGTGGCTGTCTCGCTTTCAAGATTTTTTTGAGAAAGTTTACGCGCGTCATGCTCCGGCCCCGGCCCCCCTGGAAAAAATTCTGCGTAAGGCCATGTTGATAATGAGATAAAAATAATGAAAATGAAAGTATACATGAATCAATGTGCCAGGCTCTTTAGAGCATGGCCGTATACAGAATTTCTTTCGGAGGAGGGGGGGGGGGAAGCAGACGCGTAAACGTTCTCAAGTTGAAAGCGATACAGCGAAGCGACCAAGCTTGTCATTTGCGCACTTTTTGGAGTTTTAAAAGTGAAATACGAAGGCTTTCGTGCACACTTTTGGTGAATTTTGTGATAATTTTCAATAGAAAAATTAGTTTTTAAAAATTTAGGGGTCATATCATGCCCCTGTATTGTCGTTGCGAGCATTTTGGGGCCAGGGTGAAATCGCCCCAAACGCCTCAAACAGACACTCCAAAATGTATTTGAAGTGCATTATTAGAACTGAAACTTATCTCTACACCAGGAAAAATTAACTTAACAAAAAAAGCAACAAGAAATATTTATAAAAAGTAGAAGGGCCTGTACAAGTACACTGATATTTCACTCTCTCAGCTCATATGCACTTGATCGACTTCCATCGAGGATTCGGGCTAATTCCGCCCGCCACTTCCGGGGACCAACCAACGTAGTATTTCGATGAAGAGCACTCCGTCGATTCACCGGTTGTCCCTACGATACACGCGCGCCTATGGGGATTGTGAACTGTAGGAAAAATCCTATAAAATTACACTTTTTGATATTTCTACGAAGACGAATTTATATACAAAATGAAGAATATTACAATCAGACCATATCCCTAGAAAATTGCTTCAAGAAATGTCATTATGAAGAGGAAATGGACAAAAATTTGTGAAGAAAAATCACGAAAAAGGAAATCGCATCATGAATATTCATATCATGGGCGGTCCTACATTTGCATGTTATAGCGAGTTTTCCATTATTTAATAAATAATGGCATTATTTAATAAATAATGGCATTATTTAATAAATAATGGTTATTTGTATATAAATAATAAGTATTTGTATATAATGGCAAACTGTAAAAATTGTTTATAAATAATGATTATTTATAAATAATGGGATATTGAAACAAAATTATTATTTATAAATAATGAAGTAGATATTTCATTATTTAACAAATAATCTTTATTTATAAATAATGGAAAACTCGAACATTAAATAATGATTATTTATAAATAATGAGAATAATGGTGCACTCGAAAATATTATTTATAAATAATGAAGTAGACGTTTTCATTATTTAACAAATAATCATTATTTATAAATAATGGAAAACTCAACAAATTATTTATAAATAATGAAAAACAAATAATCATTATTTATAAATAATGAAAAACAAATAATCTTTATTTGTAAATAATGAAAACAAATAATCATTATATATAAATAATGAAAAACAAATAATCATTATTTATAAATAATGAAAAACAAATAATCATTATTTGTAAATAATGAAAAACAAATAATCATTATTTATAAATAATGAAAAACAAATCATTATTTATAAATAATGAAAAACAAATAATCATTATTTATAAATAATGAAAAACAAATAATCATTATTTATAAATAATGGAATGTCGAACTATTATTATTTACAAATAATGAAGTATTACTTGGAATTATATATAAATAATTAGAAATTGTATTTTATATAATAGTAGTTATTTACAAATAGAATATAAATTATATATAAATAATAGTTATTATTTGATAAATAATGATTATATAACAAATAATTGTTCTATATAATATTGGTACATTCGGCGCCTCATACCTATAAGGCCTATGTAACTATGTAAGGGTACCGGTAATTTGACGATGCTAATTCATTCTGAGCAACTGAACGTGAATGCTTACGACCGGCACTGGTCGAGGCAAAGTCCACGCGCATGCGTACTCTTAATCCGAAGAAGTCCATGTGCATGCGTACTCTTAATCCGAAGACGCAAGTCATGAATATTTATATGTTGGTCCACAACTCGGTGGGAAAAATAATTTCGCAGCCGGGATAGGGCTGGTGGGCGCAAAACCTCACTGTGAAGGACTATCGATGATGAGATAATTGCTCATCAAATGAATTAATCTAATCAAATAATTCTTATAATTAGGCCTGTATATCGATTATAAGATGATGATGAAAATTAAATCATACTCATAATAATTACATCACCGCATGCACATTTACAGAACAATAAGTTGGTGACCTTGTAGCTTATAATGGTCGAATGGCGGGGTTTCATCAGAATAAAATTATAAGGAAGAAAGGAACGAAAATATAATGTAATTGATTGTGTGAATACGTATTTGGTAAACATGTTTATGCCATTGTGATGCACCATTTTACGGACGATACTTGAACTTGATGGCCTAGTTATGCAGTTTAGGGGATTCCAAAACTACAAAGCCATTAGATCATGTAATTTTGTTATGAATATTTTGATTATTTCAATAGTTAGTTTGGAGGCAAATAACAAGACCAGTTAGATATAGTTTGATAACACTATACAGGTCTATCGGGTTAGCTGCAACAACATCACTGCGACCATCTTAGCAGTAGCAGCCACATCATTCTGAGCTGACGCGTAAATAACACAGTAAAGTCTACGCTTGAAGACCTTTATCAGTTATCACAACAGTAGTCATTCATCTTTATCTTCTCATTCTGTTTTTTGTTCTACTTCTTCGCCTCCTCCTTAAAATGGATTTCCCATCAAGGAAATCAGGGATTTTTTTAAACGTTTCTCCAGTCAGGGATTGCCTCAAATCAGGGGAAAATGCCTCAATTGAGGGCAAAATCAGGGAATTTTGATCGGCCCTAAAGTGGAAAGCACGATAGTCATTCAGACTCTGTTACATTTTGTAGTATTAAAACAGCATTCATTGATTGACATGTTATGGTGGTTTTTGTCTCACCTGCATAGCAGAGTGAGACTATAGGCGCCGCTTTTCCGACGGCGGCGTCGGCGGCGGCGGCGTCAACACCAAATCTTAACCTGAGGTTAAGTTTTTGAAATGTCATCATAACTTAGAAAATATATGGACCTAGTTCATGAAACTTATACATAAGATTAATCAAGTATCACTGAACATCCTGCATGAGTTTCACGTCACATGACCTAGGTCAATGGTCATTTAGGGTCAATGAACTTTGGCCGAATTGGGGGTATCTGTAGATTTACCATCATAACTTTAAAAGTTTATGGATCTGATTCATGAAACTTGGACATAATAGTAATCAAGTATTACTGAACATCATGTGCAAGTTTCAAGTCACATGATCAAGGTCAAAGGTCATTTAGGGTTAATGAACTTTGGTCAAATTGGGGTATTTGTTGAATTACCGCCATAACTTTGAAAGTGTGTTGGTCTAGTTCATAAAACTTGGACATAAGAGTAATGAAGTATCACTGAACATCCTTTGCGCATTTTAGGTCACATGACCAAGGTCAAAGGTCAATGAACTTTGGCCATAATGGGGGTATCTGTTGAATTACCATCATAACTTGGAAAGTTGATGGATCTTTCTCTTGAAACTTGGACATAAGAGTAATCAAGTATCACTGAACATCCTGTGCGAGTTTCAGGTCAAAGGTCATGTAAGGTCAATGAACTTTGGCCACGTTGGGGGTATTTGTTGAATTACCATCATATCTCTATAAGTGTATGGGTCTAGTTCATAAAACGTGGAATTAAGAGTAACCAAGTATCACTGAACATCTTGTGCAAGTTGTAGTAGTTTTCAAAATCAGCACTGCTGCTATATTGAATCGCGTGATGCAGGTGAGACGGCCAGAGGCATTCCACTTGTTTTTCAGTGTAGCCTCTTTTACTACAATACAAGTATAGGCCTATTGGTACATTATACATGCATAACTAATAATAATAATAATAATAATAATAATACATGTAATTCATTGCAAAAACATGAGAAACTGGGAATGGGTTTAAATAATTCGGGAATTTTGTAACTTTATTAGAGGAAAAGTTGGGAACCATGATTAGGTTAAGCCAGCATTAACTTTCTACAGAAGATCGTATACGTAAAGGTAAATGAATAAATATCATATTTTCCCCACCTCTATATTAGCGTTATTTTACAGAATAATAGCAAATTTGATTGTTTTTCACAAAAACCTTCAAAAATCCCTTGAAACAGAAAGAAAATCCCCAAAGTTTGTTTCATCCCCATATTTTTTTCGTCCCCACTGGCTTTCGAAAATCCCCATATTTTCAAAATTCAGTTGGAGACGAAATATACGTCACTCTAACTGTACTCCAATATCGAGGGGCGCGCATGTGAAGATTCGAAGCCGGCGCTCGGAAAGTTAAAAAAATTTCACCAGAAAATTGAAAACAAATTACTATGCACACTTTACAAATTAGACCAAATGGCATGTTGACGAAATGAATGTTAGACTTTCTGGAAATTAGACCAAGTGGAAATTGGCCGAAATGGAAATTAGACCAACTGAATAATGGACCAAGTGAGGATTAGACCAACTGCACATTAGACCAACTGCAATATAGACCAAATGAATAATAGACCAAGTGAGGATTAGACCATCTGAAAATTAGACGAACTGGTATTAGACCAAGTGACAATAAAATACATTAGACGAAATGGCAATTAGACCAAATGGAAATTAGACCAAGTGACGATTAGCCCAACTGGGCATTAGACCAAGTGGCTATTAGACCAAGTGGTCATTAGACCAATTGGCTATTAGACCAAGTGGTCATTAGACCAAGTGGCTATTAGACCAAGTGGTCATTAGACTAATTGGCTATTAGACCAAGTGGTCATTATACCAAAAGAGAATTGGACTAAGTGGATTTAGCCCGAATGTTGTTAGCCCATCTGATGATTAGACCAAGTGATAATAGACCATCCGTCAGTTAACCTGTCAAAACACTAAAATAATGAAAAAAGGTATCTATTTTCGCTAGGAAAGCTACGTGTTTAGGGTCAAATTTGCGAGGGTATAAAAAATTAAGACAAAAATGTATTATAAAGGATGTACTTTTTGCCCGAAGAGTCAACATTACGTGTTTAGAGTACAATTGGCGCGAGGTGTGGGAGGTGGGGCTGTACTAAACCCAATAGGTAAAGGTAAAACCTACGACCGACGACTGTGACATAACAATTGAAATATCGCTGTACTTGTTTAGGGGTTCAATTCAGGGAATACTTGCCAAGAGTATTGTTTTGTTATCTATACTTGTTAAGGGTAGGGTTTTACATGCCAATACTTGTTAAGGGGTGCATTTTCAGAATATGGGAAATATGTGTTTAGGGTGCTTTTTGAGACTCCATGGTCGCGCATGGTATCCACTCGTCAATGGAAGTGCCCCCCCCCCCGGGAATATCAGACCTTTTTAAAAATTATTAAATATGATCGATTACAATTCTAAAAAATTATCATTCAATTTTTTATAATTTCTCAATCGCATATATTAGTTAGTCGTTAAAATAATTTAAAAGATATTCAAACAATTATTTAATAAGCAACGTTTCCGTTGTCAATGTTAGGTAAATAAGAATTTGCCGTAAGTCATTCATATTAGATGTATTAAAAATCCACTGATATAAAAAATATTTATTAGATATAAATAAATATTTGACGTATGTCAACGATAGTTCAAAATTTGTAAAATGCATCTTTTTGTACGATCTACTCTGATCTTTAGCTGGGGTGGCGAAATGATTTCAAAGCCCATAGGCAATTGATATTGAGTTAGATCTACCATTCAATAATCAAAGTTATGCCACAATCAACGAACGTAGAGGGCAGCAACACGCTTGTGTGTTGCTGCCCTCTACGTTCGTTGGCCACAATCAATTAACAAAATTGAATTAAAGGAGAATGAAACCCTTGAAACCAGCTGAATCCATATCAAAGAGAAAAATCAAAGAAACATATTGTTGAAAGTTTGAGGAAGATTGAATGAATAATAAGAAAGTTATGAGCATTCGAATATTGAGATCACTAGTGCCATGTAGATCCTCCCAACGGCAATGCGACCAAGATCTGTGATATCACACACGTACAACTCCCTCATTACTTTAGTACTTATTTCACTTATATTCTCACTTTTATAGAGTCACAAGGTGAGGTGTTTTCTTTATGAGATGACAAGTACAGAGGTTTCACAACATTATATCATTGATGAATCGTTTGTCATATGATTAGAATGAGCAAAAAGAGATGTTTTGGGGTATATTTTCAGTGTCCAAATGGGAGAGTTGTACGTGTGTGACATCACAGATCTTGGTCGCATTGCCAATGGGAGGATCTCCATAGCATTAGTGATCTCGACATTCAAATGCTCATAACTCTTTTATTGCTAGTCCTATTTTACTCAAAGTTTTGTTGATCTTATTCTTTGATTTTGCTGCTTTCACAAAAGCTAACTTGCTCCAAGAGTTTCATTCTCCTTTAAGGCTTTGTCAAGTTCAATTAAGCGCACGTGGATTGGATTGCGTACTGCAGTATTTCCACAGAGCCAAAACAAATTTCCCCAAACTGAATCTCAATTTGTCTGAAATAATTTAACCGTTTTTGTTGAAAGCCCTTTTTAAAAAAAGCAACAAAATTGCCAAATGCAACCCTGGAATGCGAGCAGAAAATTTTGAGCTAAGTAAGAGGCAAGTAATTCTTGAGAAATAGGCCCTAACATGAATATTGATTGTTGCTACGTTTAATTGGGATTTTCATTGGGATTTTCTGGATTTTTTTTAATTTCTCGAAAATTACCTGAAAATGATCCGGATTACCCAGAATTCCCTTCCAAGTAAAAACACTGGTATGCCGTCATACATGTTCTTATAAAAGGACACACATGAATATTTCGCCCGCGCGCAATACATTTTGGACATGCCGAAGGAAGAATAAACAACGAATTCGTCAAATTTATCCAAAATGTTGTTGTTTAAATTATATAAAAAAATAGCTTCCATATCAAACATTTTTGTTGACCTTTATAGAAGAAAGGCTGTATATTTTGATTAAATTTTATGGCGATGAATTTCATTTTTCCATCAGTATTCAGTGAGAGAGAAAAAAGTCTCTTAATTAGGAACTTGAATGTCAAAAGGACTTACAGACCCCCCCCCCCCCTCCGTACAGGCCTCAAACGGAGCGAAAAGTGAAAATGACAAATCATATACAAATCGAAAGCTTATATGGGCTACAAAAAATAGCAATGCAATATTTACAAATTAAAAAAAGAGAGAATATTAAAATTGATTTTATTTTGTTTTATTACATGACTTGGTCTTCTTTTGGATTATGTTCACAATTAGAAAAAAAATCTCATAAAAGCAATTTCTACAATAATTTGAACAAGTTATACCACTGAGTTATACAATTGTAAAACTATTTGAGAATGACAAACATAAAATGATAAAGAAATTATAACATGAGTCTAATACAGATTGAAAACTAGAACAAGTGGAATGCCTCTGGCGGTCTCACCCGTGCATCACGCGATTCAATATAAAAAAACGGGACAGATTTTAAAAAGTCTATAAAATTTTTGTTTCAAATTATGATGTATATATTTTGGTGTTAATAGGTGCTTTAAGGTCTTATCTTTCGAATGCTAAAAAAATGCTTGAGCGAACACGGTATGCTTTTGTCTGGGGTTAAAAAGGAGGCTTGCACCAAAATGGCATAAAATTATAAATATGATGATCGGACTTCTTGCTAATTAGCAGACTTCCTCTTATCCTTTTCATTTTCTTTGCCATAATTTTCTAATCATGTGGTCAAAATTCATTTTCAGATCTATTTATTTACTTAAATTGTTCTGTTTCTTTTTAATATGCTCTCTGTTAGCCTAGGTTGTTATCTTTGAATATTCCTTCTTCAAGCTAAAAAAAAATGTCAACCGAAGTAGGGAGAGCGTGGATTTTTTTTCAAATCCTTTCATTGTGTGCTACAAAGTTTATGGTCCATTTTGAACAGTGCAGCACAGATGGGCGGGGGCTCGGGATACCCCCCCCCCCCCCCTCAATTAAAAAAAATCATGACCAAGTTAAAAAGTGGACAGGTAATCAAAGGAAAGATAGAATCCATTTTCTTTTTCGTGATTTGTTGTGTAAAGAGTACTTAGGCAATTATCTTTTCTCTAGAGTTTTTTTGGCCTTTGCTTCTGCACTGGGCCTGTGACAAGTGCCATGCCGGGAATCGAACCCCCGATCCTCTGATCTCCATTCAAGTGCCGCGCCTTAGACCACTCGGCCACGGCACCTCCACAAATTATCGTAGATAGATTATTTTTATAGATTTCTATATGTATTAGAGTCACGTTGTAATTTCTTGATCATTTTATGTTTTTATTTATTCTCAATGACAGTTCTACAATAATTATCGTATAATTCTATGGTAAAACTAGTTTCAAATCATTGTAGAATTTGCTTTTATGAGACTTAATTTTTTATTGTATACATGATTCGAATGAAGAAAAAATAATATAATAAAATAATAAAATCCAGATTTACATTTTTGCTTCTTTTTTGGTGTAAATCTTGCATTGCTATTTTTTGTAGCCCATATAAGCTTTCGATTTGTATATGATTTGTCATTTTCACTTTTCGGTCCGTTTGAGGTCTGTACGGAGGGGGGGGGGGGTGTAAGTTCTTTTGCGATTCAAGTTCCTAATTTAGAGACTTTTTTTCTTTCTCACTGATTACTGATGGAAAAATGAAATTCATCGCCATGAATTTCAATCAAAATATACAGCCTTTCTTCTATAAAGGTCGACAAAAATGTTTGATATGGAAGCTATTTTTTTCATATAATTTAAACAACAACATTTTGGATAAATTTGACGAATTCGTAGTTTATTCTTCCTTCGGCATGTCAAAAATGTATTGCACGCGGGTTAGATATTCACGTGTGTTCTTTTATAAAAAAAAAAAACATGTATGACGGGATACCAGTGTTTATACTTTGAAGGGAATTCTGGGTAATCCGGATCATATTCAGGTAATTTTCGAGAAATGAAAGAAAAAAATCTAGAAAATCCCAATTAAACTACAATAATTAAACGTAGCGACATTCAATATTTATGTTAAGGTCAATTTATCAAGAATTATTCGCCTCTTACTTAGCTCAAGATTTTCTGCTCGCGTTCCGGGGTTGCATTTTGCAATCTTGTTGCTATTTTTAGAAGTGCATTCAACAAAACAGGTTAAATTATTTTAGTCAATTTGAAATTCAGTTTTGGGAAATTTGTTTTTGCCGTGTGGAAACACTGAGGGAAACTAGGACAGATTTTTGTCCTGAAATTTGAAATCCAATCCACGTGTGCTTAATTGAACTTGTCAAAGTCTTGAATTAGTTTTATCTCTTATTTTTTTGTAGCATTACTTTAATTATTGAATTGTAGATCTAACTCAAAATCTATTGCCCATGAGTTTTGAAATCATTTCGCCACCCCAGCAAAAGATGAGTATAGATCGTGCAAAAAGAGCCTATTTTGACTGCAACTTCAACTATCGATATCGTAATGTAAATATTAATAATTATATAATATTTTTTTATATTAGTGGATTTTCAATACATCTAATATGAATGGCTTACGGCAAATGTTCACTTACTTAACATTCACAACGGAAACATTGTTCATTTAAAAAGAAAAATTAAAACTTTTTTTAAATTTTATTTGTACAACTAGCCAATACACGCTTTTGACAAATGAAACAAACTGAATGATAATTTTGTAAAATTGTATTCAATTTAATATTGTTTAGGTCTTTTTTTTCATTAGACCAAAGTGATTTTCACAAATCGAAACGATATTTCCGCGAAGTAAAACAATGTAAAATTCATGAATATATTAACAGCTTACCTAGGAAAGCTTAATTCAATGTGCTTCTTTAAATGGATTGAATAACGTGACGACTTTCTGTGTCAAAATGATTTTGATTATGTAGTCAATAAGTAGAGAAAATGTAACTTTTCTCTAATACAGATTACAACTCACCAGAATCTGAAATGATTCGAGAGAAAAACAAAGATTACAACTTAGCTCACGATGTTCTGCTCACGTTCCGGTGTTCATTTTGCAATTTTGTTGCTATTTTTCAAAAGTGCATTCAACAAAAAAGGTTAAATGACTTAAGGCAATTTGAGTTTCAGTTTGGGGAAATTTGTTTTTAATTCTGTGGAAACACTGCGGGACGCTAGGACAGATTTTGTCTTGAAATTTGAAATCTAATCCACGTGTGCTTAGTTGAACTTGTCAAAGTATTGCTTCGACAATGATAGCTTCTATTTCGGTTATTGAAATGTAGATCTAGCCCATTGCCTACAAGCTTTGAAACCATTTCGCCACCCCAGCAAAGGATAGGCATGAACATTCATATATAGAACCATAATGAGTATTATAGTTCTATTAAATTTACCAAACAAAATACAACTATAAAATAAATTACTTATTTTTTTATATCAGTGTATTTATAATACATCTAACATGAATAGCTAACAGCAAATGTTTATTTACATAACATTAATATCGGAAACAATGCTAATTTATAAAACTGTTTAAACACCGTTTAATGTTATTTGAAAGACTAGCAAATACATACGATTGAGAAATTAAAGAAACTGAATGATATATTGTGTAACTGTTATCGATTATATCTAATCGTTTTTAGGTCTATTCCTGTCATTACAGGACCTAAAATGGAGCTAAAAGTGATTTTCACAAATCGAAACTATAGAAGCGCACAGTACAACAATGTAAGCATCATGAATCATTCATTAACCGTTTGCCTAAGAAAACTTAATTTAATTAGCTGATTTAGAAATTGGATTCAAAGCAAAGTAACTTGAACAATTCGTTAATTGTGTTGTCTTTCATTGACTGTGTGTTATTAATTGACAGTCGTGGAAACATACATTTTGACATTTAATCTTTAATAGGAATAAAGAGGATGAATCAGTATAGAATTTTATTTTCGTACAGAAATTAATTATTTTGAGAGTAAAGATGGCAGTTTTCCTACTTGGTGATATAATCATTGAGATAGGAATTCAATTTTAAGACTACACCTCTCAGAATGATGTATTATGGGTAATAAACCTGGCCTGATATGAGTAGTTGAGGACTTGAGATGGGGCTATTAAGGCTTATGGTTAATATGATCTTTAATGTGCTTCTTTTAACGGCTCGAACGTGAAGACGTTCTGATTCAAAGGGGTTGTGAATACATATTTTTTTATTTGTTTGTTTGATAACATGTTTTTTACTCTCTTCTCTCTAATCAAGTATGTCTCATAAAGCAAATTCTTCATCATTTGAAACAAGTATTATCACAGAATTGTACAACGTATTGAGAATGAAAAATATAAAATGATAACTTTTTTTTTAACAAGTGCACACCTAGTTACCAGTAATAACAGTAAATCTTTTCAAAGTGAATGAATCTTTGTTCATTTTTCTTCAAATGTTCATCATATTCATTCCATAATATTTATTTCACATTTTTGCAATTAACAACCACTTGTATCACTTGTTCTCTCTTCTACACATTCTCTCCAATCACTCTATTTAATGACTATTGGCAATTCAATGTATGTTTGCAAGTCTCTAACAATAAAAGAAACAAACGGGAACAGCATTTCAATTAATACAACCATTTAATAGGAATAACAGATCAAATAAATATATCATACAAATCTATTACAATTATAAGGATTAGTTCATCCTGCTAATACAACAGCAGGATAAATTTATCTTAATTTCAAGGCTACATGAGGATAAATTTATCCTAATTTCAAGGCTACGCAAGGATAAATTTATCTTAATTTCAAAGCTACATGAGGATAAATTTATCTTAATTTCAAAGCTACACGAGGATAAATTTATCTTAATTTCAAAGCTACATGAGGATAAATTTATCTTAATTTCAAAGCTACACGAGGATAAATTTATCTTAATTTCAAAGCTACACGAGGATAAATTTATCCTAATTTCAAGGCTACACGAGGATAAATTTATCCTAATTTCAAGGCTACACGAGGATAAATTTATCCTAATTTCAAGACTACACGAGGATAAATTTATCCTAATTTCAAGGCTACACGAGGATAAATTTATCTTCGTTTCAAGGCTACACGAGGATAAATTTATCCTAATTTCAAAGCTACATGAGGATAAATTTATCTTAATTTCAAAGCTACACGAGGATAAATTTATCCTAATTTCAAGGCTACACGAGGATAAAATTATCCTAACTTCAAGGCTACATGAGGATAAATTTATCCTAATTTCAAGGATACACGAGGATAAATTTATCCTAATTTCAAGGCTACACGAGGATAAATTTATCTTAATTTCAAGACTACATGAGGATAAATTTATCCTAACTTCAAGGCTACATGAGGATAAATTTATCCTAATTTCAAGGCTACACGAGGATAAATTTATCTTAATTTCAGTCTACATGAGGATAAATTTATCCTAACTTCAAGGCTACATGAGGATAAATTTATCCTAATTTCAAGGCTACATGAGGATAAATTTATCTTAATTTCAAAGCTACATGAGGATAAATTTATCTTAATTTCAAGGCTTCATGAGGATAAATTCATCCTAATTTCAAGAATACACGAGGATAAATTTATCTTAATTTCAAAGCTACACGAGGATAAATTTATCCTAATTTCATGGCTACACGAGGATAAATTTATCCTAATTTCAAAGCTACAAGAGGATAAATTTATCCTTATTTCAAGGCTACATGAGGATAAATTTATCCTAATTTCAAAGCTACACGAGGATAAATTTATCTTAATTTCAAAGCTACATGAGGATAAATTTATCTTAATTTCAAAGCTTCACGAGGATAAATTTATCCTAATTTCAAGGCTACACGAGGATAAATTTATCTTAATTTCAAGGATGTACACGAGGATAAATTTATCTTAATTTCAAGGATACACAAGGATAAATTTATCTTAATTTCAAGAATACACGAGGATAAATTTATCCTAATTTCAAAGCTACATGAGGATAAATTTATCTTAATTTCAAAGCTTCACGAGGATAAATTTATCCTAATTTCAAGGCTACGCGAGGATAAATTTATCTTAATTTCAAAGCTACAAGAGGATAAATTTATCTTAATTTGAAGGCTACATGAGGATAAATTTATCCTAATTTCAAGGCTACACAAGGATAAATTTATCCTAATTTCAAGGCTACATGAGGATAAATTTATCTTAATTTCAAATTTACACGAGGATAAATTTATCCTAATTTCAAGGCTACAAGAGGATAAATTTATCCTAATTTCAAGGCTACATGAGGATAAATTTATCTTAATTTCAAAGCTACATGAGGATAAATTTATCTTAATTTCAAAGCTTCACGAGGATAAATTTATCCTAATTTCAAGGCTACACGAGGATAAATTTATCTTAATTTCAAGGATACACGAGGATAAATTTATCTTAATTTCAAGGCTACACGAGGATAAATTTATCTTAATTTCAAAGCTACACAAGGATAAAATTACCTTAATTTCAAAGCCACAGCAATGACACAATTCACCTTAGAATAATTTAACACTTGGTAATTTCATTGGGTGGCAAATGACATTTATCAATAAATTTGCATCGGACTTGTAGACAAGAGTAAGTTTTTCATTAAAGGTCAAGTCCACCCCAGGAAAATGCTGACTTGAATCAATAGAGAAAAATCAAACTAGCATAGAGGCTTTTCTCACTCAGTTCCTTAAACTAGTTTAGTGGAAACTAGTTTAACGCTAAGTGAGAACGGTCGAAGCGCTCTTGTAAGCGCTCTTCCAAACCAGTTTGGAAGACCACCTCGCGATGTAGTTTTCAAGATCGCTTCGCATCGGAAAAGTGGTTTTAGCGTAAGTGAGGACACAACCGTTCTTCGGGAAGCGATCTTCGCACATTTTGAGCGCGCTACTCCACACGACAGGTGTAGAATGCCTATGCTGCGGTTTCGAATTTCGCGCGAAACGTGTCTCCCCACTGAGAGCGTTTCCATAGCAACAAGAGCGCTATACGTGAAGTGATTTTGAAAACCACTTTCGTGTGATCAAGTGAGAACGCTAGCAAAGCGATCTTCCAAACTGGCTTTCTGAACCGGTTCCCAGTAAACTAGTTTTAGGAACGTAGTGAGAACAGCCTCATAGTGCTGAAAATTTCATCAAAATCGGATGTAAAATAAGAAAGCTATGACATTTAAAGTTTCGCTTATTTTTCACAAATCAGTAGTATACAATATTTTTTATTTTTTTATAGATTTGACAATAAGGACCAACTTGACTGAACCATGGAGTATTAAACAGTGCTAATTCCACATGTTCAGGGAGGAATTCATCGTTGTACCACTTGACAATGAGAAGAAAATTAGAATATTTCATATAATAAAATACAAAAGAAATAGTAAGTGGATGACGTCACGGTCTCCTCATTTGCATACCCGCCAGGATGGGCATATAACTATTTTGTGAAATTAAGCTAAACTTTAAAATGTCATAACTTTTTTATTTTACATCCAATTTTGATGAAATTTTCAGTGTTATGCTTGTTGGATTTTTCTCGTTTTATTCAAATCAATTTTTTGTAGGAATGAACTTGTCCTTTAACTTGTGGCCTGTGGTGCATGTTAAAAAAAATTATGTAAACAACATGTATGTAACTATGTACCCGGGTTAACAAATTTGTTAAATAATCTGTGACAGCTCTCCTGTCCTGGGCGTTGTGGCTTGCGCCTGTAATCCAAGCTGTGGGGAAGTTACAAATTGATGCAGAGGTTCGAGCCCTAGTCACGTCTTTCAGATTGTGATGTTAAAGGTCGGTCCCAGACGTAAATAATCATATCTGCTTGATACACGTCTGACAAAACTCAAATACACGCACATCTCCTGTCTTCCAGAGACTTCTCACTGTCCTTCCCAATTCAGTTGTGGTACTTCTGAGTTCTGTAATGACATTTAAGAGGAAAAAAAATATTTTAACTCTATACAGCAATTAGTTTTTGTGTCAAATTTTGAAATGCAAAGGTTTTTCATATTGTAATATGAATGATTTGTACTGATACTATGGATAGTAATCAATTTTATTTACATCACATTCACTGTTAACCTTAAGATGGGCTAGCTTTTGTGGCTACTCCATGGCCAGATGGTTGTATACATGTACCCAACCCTTGCCCCCCCCCAAAAAAAAAAAAAAAAAAACCTGCAGCTGAACGAGCACAAAATTTCAACAATGGTAATGTGAGATGTATTCTGCAAAGTGATTTTGCTTACTTTTCTAAACTAAGACAAGGCATAACATAAGCGATTTTGTGTCTCGCCTACTTATGAAAATAACCAGAAATATCATGATTTGCAAGGGCACGCAATATATATAAATAATATAATTATTATTATAATAATTATTTATAATCACGTATCAAATTTTAGTATTTGTTAGATAATAATTTGTATCTATAAATTGTTCTTCAAAACGGCATTTTGTAACATCACTAATCGCAGGTACGTACTGTAACAAAGCGGTTGATGGGCGAGACCTATTGTATTTGCTTTTTTGACAAACGGATGAGGGATCTACGAGAGATCGGTCTGGTAAGAAACCTTCCATTTCTCGCCTTTTCATTAACCAATTTTGGAAACTTTCATACCCATTAGGTGTATGAAGGTGTACAAAAAATAAAATCAAAATCATTTACGTGATATTTATCTTAAAAGATGGATTTCCTAGGGAAATCCATCTTTGTTTACAAGTGTCTCTTTAAATGGCAGGCGGTTCAAGACTCCATGATGAAGAACTTCAAGAAGTTTATGTCCAAATATTAAAAAATTATCATCATGGAGTCCTCAAGACTATCGACTAGGACCTACATTATCTCACTCACTCAGGCACACATTATCATTAAAATTTACTATATCTCACCTCCATCATCTCTTTGTTTCGCCGGACGGAAACGACAGGCCTGTTGTACACTTCCCCAGTCCTCTGTCTTAGCCTGGAGGCGTCTGGGGAGTAAAAATCATAGTACTAACGTACACTTACTCAACGTACACTTACTCCCCAGTAAGTGTACGTTAGTACTATGATTTTTACTCCCCAGACGCCTCCAGGCTAAGTCCTCTTCGATTGAGCAAGTTGCATGCCCGTTGACTTGTTGTAGAAACAAAGTGTGGACTCCGAGTTCTTGTCCCTTTACTCGTCGCTTTCGCTCGAACTGCTGGCTCTGCTGGGACGGCCGCGCCCGGGAGGGAGTGACCACAGACAGTGAACGAATATGGCACGACCACTACCATACGGTAGGCGGTACCGTACCAGCTGAAGAAGATGAAACTCTCGTAGTTTTAACTCGTAATTAAAAATGTCAATAATAACGCGTAAGAGAACTTCAGAAGATAGAAACACTTAAACAGTAAAAACGTGATCCAAAACAAAAACAATGTCGAGAAGAGCTATTTTGGCTTAATCAAGGACAAGGTTATCGAGAGCGGTTTGTAATCACCAGATGCCATGTTGTGAAAAAACAAGTACCGGTATGCGTTCGAGATCCGTGGCAGCGCTGCACTGCATGCATGTGCAGCGATGTGCAGCATGCGTGACACATCCCCTATTGTTAGCGCGAGCAGGGCTATTATTCTATTGGTCTTAAATCTCCATTCGATTCCCTGACTCTGCTTTCGTTTTGCAATTGCAACGCTACTAGCTAGGGTTACAGCTATTCTACGAACCGAGACCCTAAAATAATTATGTCAAATTATTTCTGATATCGCAAAAAATATATAGGCCTACGGCATATACATATATCGATATTGCTTTGCTAATAAGTATCCAATGAGCTAGTATATCAAACTAAATCATAATGTGAAAAATGAATTAATATAATATTAACTACATAGTCTACAAGTTTCTTTAAGAGGGGGTAACAGTTATAGGCTATCGGCTAGCTGCTAGCATGGTGCGCCAGAAGAAATTAATATAAGAAATTTCCCTTTAGAAAATCATGATATACTCATCTAGTACAAGACCTGCATATGGCGTGTTCAAAATTTTGGGGAAAATTTTGCTTTTACCGTTAGGCGCGATCGATCACCTTTCTAGTTTGTTGCATATGTACGGTATAGCATCATAAAGATGATACGTACATCTATGATCTGTATACATTCTTTTTATTTGAATGTCCAGCTAACTGGTGGTCATTCTGCCTACTTTTCCCAGTAACATTTTGTTCTACCTTAATACATTCATGACGCATCTCATGTTTTGTGGATGATTTGGATTAATCGCTTGTGCTCGAGTATAAATGCGTCTGTGTATACAGACTATCATACTATTGTCAATGAGCCCGAATGTGTGCATGATAGATTGTATATTAAAGCGTAGTACTTGTAGTCTTATAAGGATTGCAACCTCTACTGGCGTGTGTGATGTTGGGCTATAGGGACCATGGAAGAAAAGGGGTGAATTTGATAAATATAGGCCCTATGTTTGTTTATGTCAAAACTTGTTACAAAATTAAATTCCGATTAAAAATTTGAAAATGTTTGCTCGCTCGCTTCGCCTTCTCATTGTTTTCTAAAATAGATTTTGCCAAATATGTTATATGTCTGGACCGCGCAAAATTTACGCATCCCCACCCCCCCCTCAAACTAACAAAAAATCCCTCACAGAGAACAAAAGTTTGGTCTGTCATCCCATTGCCAGAAGCAGTGAGGGGGGGGGTTACTACCTCCCTAAAAAAATGAATAGGGCCTACCGAAAATGTTTTACTTTGGAAATTGGAAATTGTAACAAAATCAATCCTAATAATTGTGCACAAAATCCTTCGATTTCATTTAGACAATGCCAAAGCGCCCCATGGCATGGACCTATCCACGGAGGATTATAGATCTATACTCCCCATCCTCCCCCCCCCCCCCGCTTCCGCGGCCCCTGTTGGTAGCTCTTGCATAGCAGGTCTACTTTACGTTATTCAGATGAGACGTGGAGAAATTATATTGCTTGCAAAAAAACGCCCCTCACAGGTTATTTATCGGCCTAAATCATATTAGAGAAAATTGAAAAAATATTAGCCATCGAAAAAATTAGGAAAGGCCTCAACTCTAATCACCAAAATACGGGAAGAGATATAGGCCTACCCTGTGTGGTATTATAGGACACGAATATGTGACGATTCAAATTAACAATTGCTATCAGCTTACATGTCATGTTCAGCATGTTCAGTCAAAATTAACGCCACATATGGAATGAGTATTCTTACACGCCCCTTTTCTCTGAAAATTAATATGGGTTTTTCTGTACCTTTTTCGTATCAATAGACAAATCATTTTTTTAGATTGTTCTTTGGGCCTGATAGCGCCATCATAAAATGATGAAAAGTGTCCCTGACTGACACATACACACCCGATCACGAAAAGAAAACAAAAATAAGTTAGAAATGAAAATGAAAGTCATGTATTTTATATCAACTGCGTCGACGTAGACATGATTTAATTTTGGAGGGGTGGTAAGTGCACGCAAAGCGTGCCAACACTTACAGAGCGCGCGAAGCGCACTCTCGAAGGAAAGGGTGTAGGAAAGTTCTTGATATCTCATTAATTTAATATGAAAAGAAGACGTCTCTTGCATCTCTAGTATCCTTATCAACTGGCCCCACTTGCTGTGATTAAAACAAATGTATTTGAAAGAAATTACGAGCGTCCCCAAAATGGGAAAAGATTTTTAAAACCGTTGAATGAAATAATACCGCACGAAGCGCGGAAGCTAAAACGTTTTATAAAATTGAGAACAGAAGTGGCATAAAATGTCTCCCTTGGTCGCATCATATTTGATGATAAAAACTTTAGCCACAGTAGATGTCTTTAGATCACAAAACATAGTAGAAGACGGGTATGCAAGGAGGAAATATTCCTTCCCGCGAATGGTTTTGAAGCTCTGAATTGAAACTTTAACCTGCTCTAATTTTGATATTTCTTAGATTATAAATGGATAACGATGAAAAAGGAAGCTCAAAATGTGAAAGGGCCCAGTGATGCAAGCCAGACTATGAGAGGGACTTTTTATTTCCCTTCCACGTGAAATACGGTAACATCTGTGATTTATTTCGGGAGAAAAAAGTGTAATTTCGCTCATTCTTATTAAGCGCTTTATTAATTATGATTCAGACAGTTCAGTGATATTCAAAATTTCAAATCAATCGCACAAAACAAGACAGGAGATGGGTGTAACAGCGTACAGAATAAAGTTTCATCGTACATATAGCACGGCATGAATTTATAATGCCTCGAGCCCCTTTTGAGCAGATACTTTGCCACAAATTACTCACTGAAAAGTGGGAAGATATCATAATAATTATGGGAACTCTGGGAGTGGCGGGAGTGTTGACCCGCTCCGAACAGAAGAGCCGAAATTTTGTGTCACTGCAATTTAAAAAAGAATCATCATATTTTTTCTTAAATTTATGTATGCTCTATAATTTATATGGCAAGAATATACAATTCCCCTAGATGGGAAGGGGCAAAACCGTATCATATAGTTTGGATAGAGCTCGAAAGCAAATTTTTTAATGAATTATATAAGAGAGAGAACTGAACGTCTCATTTAGGTTTTTATTCTTTTGACAAAAAAAAAAAAAAAAGAGAAAACATTAGGGCTGTACCCATCTCCCCTCTCTTCGCTTTTCCTTTTCCTTTCTTCTTCCCTTAATTTCCCCTCTTTTTCTTTTTAGAGCGTTTTTTTATTGGGGGGGGGGGGGGGGTGACCGCCCCCATCGCTTCCCCCTGGCTACGCGCCTGTTTTATTATGGTGCTCCTCGTTTGAGGTAAATCTTAAACGGAATTCCTCAAACCTTCACCAATATTTTTTTTCGACTACTTTTTACAACAAACTTTTCTTCAGGGAGAACTTTCCCTTCTTTTAAAAAGGTATACACTTTCCAACACACACCCGCTCCCATCTATTACGGACATGCCCATATACATGTACCTTCTTAAGGGATTTAACATACATTTGGATGTGAATAAGAATTGTTTAGAACTAGGTGAGATAGTCGATAGTGATAGAGTATTAGAAGAAGAAATAACAAAACAAAGTTGAAGATATTTTCAATCGCCAGTTCTTATTGGATAATTTACGTAATGATCGAGCAAATGATGTTGAACAAAATAAATTGAGAACTTAAGTTTTTAAACAGAATATACAAACAGAGAAATATCTATTAACTGTTAAAAATAAGAAAATACGGAAAAACATCTGTCGATTTAGAATAAGTTCCTATAATTTACCCATTGAAACTGGAAGACATAGACGTCCAGATAAAATACCCTCACATTTAAGAACGTGCAATAATTGTAATTCAGGAATTAGGGTTGGGGATGAGTATCACACGATAATAGAATGTAATGTACACACAACTGAAAGGGTGGTATTTTTTGACAAAATAGCTGAAATGTACAGTTTAAGAACCTTAGCGATGAAGACAAATTTTGATAATGAAAACATAATTGATAATTTGTGTAAGTTCTTCAAAGCGATTATAAATAAGAGGGGTGAGTTTTAACACCAAGTACATTTTTTCTTTTTAAATTTCATTCAAAATATCTAAAATCCACCAAAGCCACCATTACCAAAGATATATCTCTAACGTTATACATTTATTTACTTCCTGATTTGTATTCGATAATTAGATAACTTATGTATATTGCATTATGCTACACCTTCTTTATGTTAAATTTCTCTCTGTATATATAGATGTATATCTTTATAATAATTGGAAATCTATGTATTGATGTATTGCTGATTTATACGACATACATGTACGGTTGTGAATGTTTTTGTTTATGTTATCATTGTAGGCCTATATATTTTAAAACAAAATATTCATGCCATATGAATGAAGTTTGTTAATAAATTCAAATTCAAAATTCATGTACGGAACCGTACATCATGTATAATTATAGGTCCATGATCATACCATGGAGGTGGACCAGAAACATAACATAACAAAAGTGTCAAACAATACACTGTAAACGCACCCTCACACACACAGTGGACCTATATGTTCAGCACACACACACACACACTGGACGACGGCGCCCCTGTCCAGCCTATCTATACCCTATGCCCACGGCCACGGCCACACGATAGTACGCGTGCAAGAAGCTTGATTTCGCAATCAATCGCACGTGTGTTTTGTTTGTACACAAAGCTGACGCTGGGCACGTGTGTAATTGTATCACACTGCGCTGCTTAATAATTGCATCCCGAAATCTTAACTGTTCACTCGTAAATCTAAGACTAAGTACTCTTCATTCAGCACACATTTGCAATGTGGACTAAATTTAAACGAAGAAAAATATACGATGGCGACGAAGCGCGACATCTTTTCGAAGCTCTCTATTTTACAGAAGAGGAAAATGCTGCAACAAGTGAAGAGGCCACCACTTTACGGGCCGGAGTACGGCTTAGACGGGGACGACTCCCAGGCCAGGCACAGTCTGATTATTTAGTCGAGTTTTGGCGATTTGACATCAGCTACGGGTTTGAAGATTGCAACAAGCAACGACGTTGTTCGAGCAGATCCCGTTGGCGAAGAGAGAGGTAAGGCGCGCCTATTATTATTAAAGCCAAAGGCTAAGCCTATAAGCCTTCGCCTAAGCCTACTTAAGTTACTTAACCTAGCCTAAGCCTTAGCTTAGCCTTTAATATAGGCTTTATTTTTAGTTTATTTAGTACTACCGGTACTTTACTGGGGATATACTAGACTAAACTAAAGTCTAGACCTTCTTTAGGCTATCCTCGAGTCTTGTCTAGGCTACATGCATGCGTCATTGTAATTTGTACATGTATGAATTGTAGCATAGAGCAATTGCTTTGGTCTCTGTTAAATTGGTTGTTCCGCCACCAAAGACTTTAGTGTTGGCTCGATCCACCTACCAATTACAGAGAAATTAAAAAAAATATTTAGTAACTCCTTGAGACAGACGGCACCCAGCTGTCTCGATCTACAATGTAGATGTAGCATGACTAGACCAAAAGATTTCGGTCTCTGTTATGTTGGTTGTTCCGCTGAACTTCGTTGGCTCCACTCACCAAATACAGTCAGAGACCGAAGTTGTAGCTCGATCTGTACAGCCTACAGGGACTCAATGGCCATATGTTTATGTATTAAGTTCAGATCCCAACCTGGAAAGTGGGAGTTGCGCGACAGCCGAAGTAAGTCACTGTTTTCCCCCCTTTTAAGTTTCTTTTTCCGGTTTTGGTGCATTTCAGACCAAAACGGAATAATAATCTTTATTTTGGTACAGTTCATTTTATATATTTTTATGAAATAAAGACAAAAATCAATGAGTCCCATCGGGGGAATTTTGCATTGTTAACCCCCTAATGGTGGCTGCACGATAGCGAGCCGTCTGTGTACGAGGAGAAATAAGATGAAAATAAAATTGTTTAAAAACTCCTCGAAACAGACGGCTGCCAGCTGTCTATAGCATGACTAGCTTATCTTCTCTCGTTCTTAGAAACAAATGCTTGATAATAACACTAAAAAATCGATAGATAAATCTGAAGTGAACGAACGAGAAGTCTAAATACTTGTTATTTTTGGTGTAGGGTGCATAGGGAACTCTTTCAATTTTTTATTTCAAAAGTGATATTTTAAAGAATGAAAAAAATTGTCATGCAATTGATCTACATAGGATTTGAACAGAGAGAGGGCCTAAACTATACTGATTAAAAATTTCATCAAGGTTGGACGAGGAATAACAAAAATTGTGATATAATATTATCAAGCTTTTCAGTATATTTTCATTTTTATAAACGGAGTTTTATACCGGTGAAACAGTTTTAGGCCTAGAGGGATCTATTTACTCTATGTTTTAATTCTATGACTATGTGTCAGTGTGTCGTAATGAATAAAATAGATTTGTGCAATGGAAAAGTCAAGCAATCAATGTAAAATTAGCAAATTTATCAAATAACATTCAAACAATTTTTTTAGATTATATCCGACCTTTACACCACAACCATTTTTGGGGCATGTAATCTATTAATGATATGAAATGGGGTCTAAAGACATTCCCCTTTGGGGAGATAAACCAAGCTGAAGATAAGCTTTACATGCTTTTCCTTTGTTTATCATATTTTAAAAGTTACACATTACATGTACAGGTTTTAATTACCTACCACATGCATGCAAAAGTGACTACATGGTTATTACATTTACTACATCCCAGGTAAATGAGGTCATTATCGCCCTATATTAACTGGAATGAACCTATATAGCCTGAATATTTGCATACTTTTATAAAATATACAGGTAAGCATAGTATTAAAAGAAAGAAGGTTAGCCTAGGTCCTACCTACATTGTATGATGTAATTATCATTCTAATTTTCCTTTCTTAAGTCTGGATTTTTTTAATCTTTTGCCAGGTGGAACTTGAAGTGTTCAGTGAAAGCAGTGTTGTTCAAAGAGAGAAGGTACATCCATGTACACTACGAGATGAACTCCAAGCAAGTGAAGTTGAGCTTCAAGCAGGTATATTGAATATGTTTTGAGTAATGTTTACAAATTCATATTCATATAAGATTGCCTCATGAAATGTGGCATCAAGGGCAAGCAAACTCAAACAAAAATTGATTTTAAAAAGACGGGGGGGGGGGGGGGGGTGATATTAGGTAGGCCTAATGTTAACATGTTGGAGATATTATTGTTTTTATGGAAGCAATTCAATTGTTTTTATAAGGACTTAAGTAAAGTTGAAGGATTTAGATGATTTCTTTTCTCCTTTAAGCTTTTATTAAACAAAAGGTGCTGATGCAATTATTTGCATATTCTAGAGCCCTCTCTGATTTATTTTCTTTATGATGTTCCACCTCTTTAAAATTCTGCTAACATTTATTGTTGGACTTATCTCTAAATGAATGATGGGTGAAAGGTTTGATCTAAAATGATTGAATTTGTTGTTTTATTTTTTGTTCTTTAAACATGCCTACAGGTGGCTACTCCACAGAAGTAGATTTCCCTTTCAGAAAGTCAGATTGTTAGATTTCTGAAGTCGATATAAACTTTAATTCACCAGGTGAGTCTTTAAAAACTTTGTCTTGAAGATCGATACAAAGTACATTTGCGTATACATGCAGTCTATAATTTGCATAATATATGTGTATGAATTGATATCTCATTTTGGGAGCCTGCCAATTTCCTGAAGACTCTTGTAAACATGAGTTTCTCCCATTGGTACCCACCACTAGCTTCAGGGAAAAGCAGGGAAAAAATTAGTTCATATTTTATCTTTCGCCGGATTTTTTTTGAAAAAATTAAAAATTATATATTTAAAGGAAAGGTTATTGTATAAGGATTCAGAATAACAATATTTCCATTTGCACTGTGACCTATATGGCCGTCATCTAGGATTTTTCAAAATGGCCGCCAAAAACAAAGTTTTCAACTATGGTGTCACGCGCGTAAAACATTCCCCATAGACTTGTGTGTTAAAATGGCACTTTTGAAAAATTCATAAAAAATAAATGTGAAATTAGAGGGTGGAATGTTTACTATCAATGGATAGGATATATATCTGACATTCCAAATCTGACCAGGAAAGGGTACCGTAGCCAGCTCATTTTAAAAATAAATCGCCATTTATGAAGATAACTATGAATCGATCGAATTCATCAACTGAAACAGTAAAATAGCCCTAATTATTCCGCCAGTCAAAAAATAGTTCCAAATCACTTATTTATCTTCCCAATTTGGGCGAAGTAAGTTCAGTAGTTACCATTTCTAGAATCAGTGTTAGATTTTGAATCACATTCATACATTTTTGTCAATCAGCAATATCAAATTGACAAAAATTCGAATGGGTTGGGTCGAACGAATATCTTTAGCCCTCCTGATGTAATTAGGCTCGTGGAACCTATATTATGTGACTTATGTATTTTATTTTTTTGAATAGCTACTTTTCTATTCTTTTATATCTGTACACTCACACTAGCACAAAGAAATGCATTGAAAATGCCTATTTTCTATGCAATGACCCATTTTAATGTGTTACCCATACATGTTATTTTCACTATATATATATGGATGTATACAAATCCTACCTGCATATAGCCCAACAGTGAATGCAATGACAATATAGGTCCCTATCCATTGTAATATTAAAGTGTATGTAAATTCTGTGTAGATATGAGGATACCAGAACTGTCCCAAACATAATTACCAAATATACATGAGATTGGATGAGGAAACAATAAAAGAATGAGATACTACTTTAGTATATTTGCATTTGACCTATTCAAAATCTTCCTAGGGCTGTTGCCTCTCAGATGTAAGAAGGAAGAGATACATAGAGAGAGAGAGAGAGAGAGAGAGAGAGAGAGAAAGAAAAATAATTTTATAGATGGCATGGCTTAATAAAGAGGGGGGGGGGCTATACTAAGATTGCAGCACATAGACCTATGACCTAATCATGTGACCTAACACTCGATAAATGATTAGTATTACACACTGGTTTATCATTTCCCTTACTGAAGGTATGTTCAGATCACTTAATTTGGCTTTTAATGGGAGTTTGAGTCTGGAAATACGTAGAAAAAGACAAGAAATAAATAAAAGAATTTTTTTTTTTGAATGAAATTGATTATTTTTATAGGCCTACCATGGATTCCTTGACCTATTAAAGAAACTGTGGTTTCGGTGCCGAAATCATGATTCTATTTTACTTAGAAGCTGCGATATTGTTGAAAACACAGTTTTTGGTGGCCATTTTCAAAAAAACCAAGATGGCGGCCATATAGGTATCGGTGCAAATGGAAACATTGCTATTCTGATTCCCTATACAATAACCTGTCCAAAAATGTATAATTTTCATTTCCTAAAAAAAATTGGTCAAAATTGCATAGTGAAACTGACTATATACAGTAAAAAAAATGCAACTTGGGAATTTGAAACTGTGCTCCTCGCTATCCTCTAGGCTTGTTCATGTGTGGAGTGTGGAGTTTGGATGATTTTTGAATGACAAGGAGAACTCAGATTAGGTACTAGGGGGCCGCTGAGTTTTCATCGCTCAGCAATAACTTTTGGGGCGACTTCCAGATTTTATGTCACCCCTGAAAGCATGATTTTAGGTGATTATGAGGGTGACTTAAAGCATTTCCCGGGTGAATTGGCCGCCGCCCCCGTGTATTTTTTCCCTGGGCCAGTGAATTGGTCTTCTTATTTTGGATATAGAAGTGCAGTATTATTTAGAAGGGAAAAAATATTGACGCTTGTATTAACTGTTGATATTATTATTGAGACTAAGTGTTTTATAGCATTTGATTTTTTTAAAGATAAAAATTTTGCCGGTGCAGGAACACCCTTAGCACCACACAGTTGCGTACCGTGGGTCACCAGCAAAAATTTTGAGTCACTTTATAATGAGCGCGCTTCGTGTCCTCAGTTGGCAGGTATATTGACCTAATACAGACATTTTAAGGACAGTGCCGTATGTTTCTCACAGATCAAATGATGCGAGCGCGAAGCGCGAGCTGAAAATTTTTGATATTCAGATCTACAGTAGAAAGGGATATTATAAGCAAATTTTTGTTATGTTACGTACCTGTCTCACCATATTACGTACATTACGTAGATATCTCACCATATTCATCTAATGCGAGTGCCAAATGCTTGCTGATTTTGTTAGAATTATATCTAAACACAGGAAGCACTTGTAGTCATTATAACCATGATTAACATACGCTTCTCACTATTGCAAGCGCGAAGCGCGAGCTGAAAATTTAGGAAATTCAGACCTGAAGAGGGGCATTCTAAGGCTTGTTTGTAGGAATGCACTAAGACCATACGTATTTCACTAATCAAATGATGCGAGTGCGAAGCGCGAGCTGAAAATTTTTGATATTCAAATCAGAAAAAGGGACATCTTAAGGAATATTTTTAAAGAATCCATTAAGAGTATACATATCTTACCATAGTCAACTAATGTGAATGCCAAGCACTTGCTGATTTGGTTAGAATTACATCTAAACACATGAAGCACTTTTTGTAGTCAATCATGATTATCACATGCATCTCACTAATCAAATATTGCGAGCGCGAACAGAAAATAAAGGAAATTCAGACCTGAAGAGGGGCATTCTAAGGCTTGTTTGTAGGAATTCACTAAGACCATATGTATTTCACTAACTAAATGATGCGAGTGCGAAGCGCGAGCTGAATTTTTTTTATATTCAAATCAGAAAAAGGGACATTTTAAGGACTGATTTTAGGAATTCATGAAGAGCAGATATCTCACCAATCCTTTAATGCGAACGTAAGCACGGACAGGAAATGTTTTATATTAAGACCTTAAAATGGGCCGATCACTTTTAGAAGTCATGAAAAGGAAGCATATGTCACTACATAAAATGATAATAGCTCGAAGTGCGAGGAAATGTATTTGGTGTATATTAACTTGATTTGACAACGTCATGTCTCTCAAATATACTTGAAAACTATAGTATTCCGAAAAAATATTTGATCTATTATATCTCGTTAAACAGACAATGCAAGCACCAGGAACAATGAAGACATGAGCCCTGAGCAAATCATGTTTTATAAAGTTATGAAAAAAGTGTTTTTATGCAAAAACGTGATTATGTGTACAAAGTCAATGCAAATTGACATACATAAATGTATGATTATTTTTACTTTGGTTGGTTAAGATAGATTTATTTTATGTTATTTATGTTCACAAAAGGATTTCCGACAAAGTCCATCGAAAAAAAACAATAAAAACAAAGGTTTGAAAAAACAAAGAAATACATAAGAATAAAAAAAACAATAAGATACATAATAAATTGATTATTTTTCTTCAATTTTGTTTAGATTATTGGTAGAAATGTAAAAAATTAGAATTCTACTAGCTTTATAAATTGAGTTAAAGGCAAGAACATACACAAAAACGCCTAATTAGGGCAAACTTCATACGTTTATTTGCTTAATTAATTAATTAAAAAAAATGTAAGCAATTTCGGAAAATTTTACTATACGGTCTTGTAGTTTACATCCGGCTCTAAGCACATGCAAATTTATGCGGCAATTGCGCAATCAACCGTCGAGATCTGAGGGGGGAGGTCAAATTGACCCCCCCCAGTATATGTTGGTCTGAAATAGCCCAGTTAAGATAAGGTTAAGGGTATTTATCTCACTGATTTTAACAGAGATAAAATATTTTATTTTATCTGAGATGAAATGAATCTCAGAATACCACCCCCGACCCCCCCCCCCCCAAAGTAGTGAATCTTATTATGGTGACATTTATTGAATTCACTCAATCTGAGTACACTTGCAATGTAGATTTTGCAAACATTGCATTGGAAATTTCATTATTAATATTACTAAGTTTCCATAATTTTTGTTGTATATTGCTTGATAACATGGATAGAATTATTAATAGTAATGTTCACTAAGGAATGCACCATTCAAAGAAAAGTATCAAAAGAGTTCTTTCTTATATATATAGGTACTTTGAAATAGTTCTTAATGCAAAAAAATAACATAGGTGCCACCCACAATATTGACAAATAAAATTAATTGCTGGCTTTTATTTATTCTGATGTATTACTTTGCTATTGCATTGATTACTTTTCCTTGTTTTTAGCTTATTTCGCGGCGTTGCATCCGTCGTCTGTCGTCCGTCCACAAAATGCTTTGCATCCGTCGTCTGTCGTCCGTCCACAAAATGCTTTGTCATTTCAATTCTGTTTGCTTTATATGATAGCACTAGGTGGGGGATTCAAAACTTCTACACAGAATTTTGAAACTCATTAAATATGCTAATTTATGTGCATTTTTTTCAAAATTCACTAAAAATGCTTCTTTATGTATTGACCGATTTTGATTTTTTGCTTCCACCTGGTAGAGCTTTATGAAGTTCACCAAACTTCTACACAGAATTTTGAAATTTTGACTAGAAATTTTTTTATGCTAATTCAAGCGAAATTTTTTAATGCATATTTTTCAAAATTCACATAAAATGCTTCTTTATTTGTTGACTGATTTGATTTTTTTTCTTCTTCCATCTGGTATAGCTTCATGAGGTTCACCAAACTTCTACAAAGAATTTTGAAATTTTGACTAGAAAATCTTTTATTCTAATTTATGCGAAATGTTTGCTAATTTATGCAAAATTTATTCATAAATCACAGAAAATGCCTCTTCATTTGTTGACCGATTTTGATTTTGTTTTCTTCCATCTGGTTGAGCTGCATGAGGTTCACAAACTTCAACAAATAATTTTGACTAGAAAATTACTTATGCTAATTTATGCAAAATGAATTCATAATCACAAATAAAGCTTTATTAGTTGGTCAATTTTGATTTTTTTCTTCCATCTGGTGGAGCTACATGAGGGTCACCAAACTTCCACACAGAATTTTTAAATGTTGACTAGAAAATTATGCTAATTTGTGATATTTATGCGAAATTTATCAATAAATCACAAAAAATGCTTATTTCTCCTTCATTTTCCAATTTCAATTTTGTTTGCTTTATATGATAGCTCTAGGTGGGGGATACAAAATTAGAAACTCATTAAATATGCTGCATGTATTTCATGCATATTATTGAAAACTCACAATAAATGCTTCTTATTTATTTGTTAACCGTTTTTGATTTTTTTTTTGTTCCATCTGAGAGCTACATGGGGTTCACCAATGTTTTACACAGAATTAAGAAATTTTGACTAGAAATTTTTTTTTTCATAAATCACAAAAAAGCTCTCATTTATTCATCAATTTCAATTCTGTTTCCTCAATTTATGTCACCAATATAATTCACTACATTGTCAACTGGGCTGAAATTAAAAATTGTGTTCAATTTCTTTGTAGGTTGCCGGATGAGCTCCACATCATTGATGTGCTAGTATTGTATTAATTTACCTTTTTAAAGTCAATGATTAAGCCCACCAGTAGCTGAAGTAACCTTATTTTATGATTTGGCCCGATAACTTGTAATGTAACTACATGTACTACTACTTCTAGCATCATTAGTGTATGAAAAGTAGGAATGGAAATATTTCTTTTTTTTCTTAAAGTGAATAGTCTTGTGTATCATGTGACAGAAACTCAGATTCATTAAAGGGATGGTCCGGGCTGAAAGTATTTATTGCTTAATAAATAGAGTAGAATTCACTGAGCAAAATGCCATAAATTTCATCAAAATCGGATAACAAATAACAAAGTTATTGAATTTTAAAGTTTAGCAATATTTTGTGAAAACAGTCATCATAAATATTCATTAGATGGGCTGATGATTTCACATCCCCACTTGTTCTTTTGTATTTTATTATATGAAATTAGGTTTATTCAATTTTTTCCTCCAATAACTAGAAAAATTGGATTGACAACCTGATTTAGTGCATTAGATATTTATTGCTGCAACTTATTTCATTATAAGGGAGACATATTATTCACACAAGTATGAAATAATGAAAAAAATATGATTTTATGTAATAACATAAGAAAACGGAAAGTGGAGATGTGACATCATCAGCCCAGCTAATGAATATTCATGACGACTGTTTTCACAAAATATTACTAAACTTTAAACTCAAATAACTTTATTATTTGTTATCCGATTTTGATGAAATTTTTGGCATTTTGCTCAGTGAATTCTACTCTATGTATTAAGATATAAATATTTTCAGCCCGGACCATCCCTTTAAGTTGTATGTGGTATTAAAGAATGACCATGTGCCATCCATTGACCACCCATTAACAAAATGGATGTACCAAACAAACCCATATTGATGTTCTGAAAGTATTATTTAGACTGGGATTTTTTGTCTCTAAATTATTTTGGAATTTGTTCTTCCTAAAATGCAAAACAAGAGTATTTTCCTAATTTTGAATTCCAGTAAATTTAAAACTTGATAAAACCTTTCATTGATACTTCTCTGCAATCAAGACAGGAAGTGCCTAATTACTGTGTCAAAGTAGCTCTAGGCTGATTTGAATGAGTTCTAATCCTCTTTTTGTCACCTTGTACAATAGTGTGAGGGTAAGCTTGCTTCAATAGACTTGCCAAATTTAATCCCTCTTTTGTCAAAAGTAAACATCTGTGGGAGTCAAAGTTCTTCTCTTGGTAAAGAGGGTTATAACATCCAGTGGCGTAGCTAGGATTTTTTCCTGGGGGGGTCCTTGCTTTTTCAGGGGGGGGGGAACATTGTTTTCTGTGTGTGTGTGTGTATATACTATGTCACAAGGGCAGATCCGACTGGGGGTGGAGCCCGAAATTATCTTCACCTATATTTTCCCCGATCAGTCACTTCTATAAAACAACCTAAATAGGAAATAATCTCATAAGCCCTATATAAAAAAGTGCGAGCACGAAGCGCGAGTGATTTTTTTTTATCTTTTATTTATTTTGTCCTGAAAATTGAACATTCTGGGCACAGTTTAATCCTGAACAAGATGTGTATGTAACTAGATAATTACTGCAAACGCGAAGCACGAGCAGAAATTTTTAATAAATGTTCTGGCATGATCGGAAACAGACCTGTTAAGGACTGTTTACAGCTACCCACGAATTCGGTACATATATCAATAATGGGAGCGTGAAGCGGGAGCTAAAACTTCATTTCGACCTAAATAATTGACATTCTAAGCACTTTTTGTAATCATAAATGGGATAGGTACATGTATGTAACTAAACAATTTGGAAGAAAATTAAGATTTTAGACCTAAAAGTGGGACACTCTATTCATATTTTGTATATTATGAATAGGATATGGTTGATTGGGTATCATTGATAATTATTGATATTCTGATCTGAAACTGGATAAGCATATTTTAAATAAAGAACATGCAGGCTATCTCAATAAACACGCGTGCGCATATTTTAGATTTAGACCTAGAATCTTGGCATTCTGAATACATTTTTATAATCATGAAGATCAATAATGCAAGCGTGAGCTGAAAACATTTGATATTACGATCTGAAGAGGGTCAATTTAAAAAACTGTTTCAAGTACTGTGTAGGAAAATTGTGAAGTGGATGTGGATCACACTTTATAATGAAAGATTTGTTTATCTAACATGCGTAATGACAACGTGGAAGTTTTTGTTTTTAAGGCTTGACAACTAGAAATAAAAAAATAGGCCTACGTTTTGACAGTCACATCTGAAAATTGATATTTTGAGAACTTTATGGAATACACGAAGACAAGGAACTTGGCAATCAAATAATGCGACCACGCAGCGTGAGCTTAAAATGTTGATAATTATGTAGACCATATTAACGGACATTTTACAGAGTGTATTAAATTTGTAAATGAAAAAAAAATAATGAAAGCTCGATGTCCGAGATGAAATATGTTTTGTATATTGACTTCAAAACTTGACATTTTAAGCTCCATATCAGCCTATTGAGCAAGATATGAATCTCATCGAACAGGAAATTAGAGCGTGAAGCGCGAGCGAAAATTTTATTTAGTAACATGAAAGATTTTTTGTTTTGCAAGTCTCACTCGTCTTCCTCCTCTTATTTTCCTCTTCTTTTTTCCTTTTGTCTTTCCCCTTCTCTTTTCTTTCTCTTTTTTTTTTGCTCCGCCAATTTTTTCAGGGGGGGCAGCCGGGGGGGGGGGCACGTGCCCCCCCTGCCCCCCCATAGCTACGCCACTGTTAACATCCAATACTCATGCATGAATTATATATCATTATGAAGCTAAGATTCCCCTATTTCTGTTGGCATATTCAACTGAAAATCAATTTCTGGTGACTTCTGTGGGGTATGTAGCAATGTCAAAATCAATATTTCCCCAAATATTACCATTTCACTAAGCTACATAAATTTAAAGAGAGTTTAAGGATATTACTTAATTTCATACACTTATTTGTATGATTAAGTTACATTTCTCCATTTTATAGCACCTTCCAGAATACCAGGGGTGCTGCCTACGGAGAATAATAAATGAATCACCCCAAGGCAAATCTAGCACCTCTGCTTCCCAGGGCCATGGCATCACCTAATGTTTTGTTGTTCAGTAGAAAAAATGCTCTTTGAGAGGTTTGAAGGCAAGCGGGTTAAGATCAGTGCAAATACAAATGGAAATCTATCCTGAAACTGTTTAAGGCAAGTTTTTAGAATGCTTAGTTAATAGGTTACCAAAACCTTGTTGATATCATGGATCTCTGAATGAATGATTAAGCCCACCAAACCATACAGTAGATCTGAAACTTAGGCAATAATTTTGTTAGACTTCTTGCAACAGTTCTGAGATCTACTGAAGTATTAATAAGTCATTTTAATTTGTATTCTATCTATTCAAGATCAACCCTCCCGAGGAAGAAAACGTCTGATGGTTTATTTTGCTGACAGAGAGACAGAGTCTGACTCCTCTCATTGCTCTGAAGCTGTATCACGTACGTGTAGAAGGAACTTCAGCAAAAGTAAGCTATTTTTAAGTTAAAATTTTACATAATGATAATTTTATGTTACATTTTGCACTTTGTTTTACCTGTACAAATGTAACTTGTAAGATAATGATGATAATAGCAGGGCCCGCTGGGAGATCAGGTTTTATAACTGCATGAGTGGATACCCTAGTTATTAAATGAGCTACTATGGGCTAAGGAACGAATGAGAGCATTTGTCGTTTGATAAATCAATTGGAATCTTAATTTGTAACTGTCAATCTAGATCTAACTGATTAGACTGACAAGAGTAATCTTGATTTGGTAGTCATTGCATTTTCATATGTCTGTTGTCACAACATTTGGGAAATTAATTTGAAGCTATTTCCATGTCACAATTAAAGGTCATTTCAGGTTAACTCGCATTAAACAGGGGGAGGCTGGGAGGGGGTCCCCAACAAATTTTTTCACTATGCAGCTGCGCGAATATATTTTTTTTCCGCGCTGCTCCCTGACTTTTACTTTTAAATATTGCACATCTTTTGAAACCAAATTTGTGATGCCTGGGTATGCGGTTGAGAAATAACACAACATTTTTTAAAGCACATGTACATGTACATGTAAGACCTGCAATTGCTCCAAAATGTGATTCTGTATACAATGCAAACTCTGTTTCTCAACCAAAAATCATAAATGTATGCACATTTTATTTTTGTTTATGTTTTGTGCTATTATTGATTGCGAAAGGGTCAGGGTTGGCTGATTTAAATCACGTTGATTTAAATCATGATTTAAATCACTTCCATTGAAACGTGTACAAATGATAGAAATTTTTTTAATCAACTTTATATCATCAAAACATGAATAAATACTTCATATCTACTCTCCAAACAATTGAAATCATGTCATTAAAAATCAGGATAATATTGCATTATAGCCTATAAAGTGGTGAACACTCGCCCCCTACTCCACTTGCACTATGATTTTAAAAAATCATTGATTTTAAATAACTTACATTGAAACATGTACAAATGATTGACATGTGGCAGTAATATTTTTTTTTACTCAAAACAGAAAGATTTTATCAACGTTATATCATCAAAACAAAATCCTTCATATCTACTCAAAACAATTGAAATCATATGTTTTTTAAGACAGGTTGATCTTGCAATGTACATGTAGCCTATATCGGTTAACACTTTATATGCAGCTGTACACCCACAGCAATAATGGTACTCCAGAACAAAAAAAATATGTTTAAAAAAAGGAATTCAAAGAGTAAAAACTGAATTTATACTATCATAGGCCTGAATTTAGCCAAGGCCTGTTCATACTTTCTGTACAATTGTGCTCATTCAGCAGGTACACTGAGAAAGGGTCAATAATGCACAGAAAATCGAGTGCAATAATACACAAAATCTGCATAGTCCCTGGTTTTATCCCATTAGTATAACATTTTATTACATGTATTTAAAGCTGTAGAACCAGGTGTTCTTATTCCTAGCAAAACTGCTAAGAACTGCCAAATTAATATTTCAGGTTTATTGTACTAGAAACCTCCCACTTCCTCGATTGTACGAAAAGAAATAATTAAAATATACTTGCAACTTTTTCCCAGTAAGTCACAGCTTTGCAAACAATGCTTTGAACAGTAAAAAAGTTCAAATTGTGGCTCAAATAACAAAGGATGTTTAACAAATAAAAAAAATTGTAGTTTTCTTTAACACATTATTTTCTGTTCTTGGCATGAAAATCGAGAATTTTTCTCTTGGAGAATGTGAGTTTCTGAGTCATGGAATTCTTCCAAAGAAACTGATCCTCGTTTCATGTTTGAATAGGAATACGGTACTAACTTTGCTGTACCAAGACCCAAACCATTCAGTAGGAGCTAAATACCTTATACGAGAGGATGCAGAAAACAGCCTCGTAATCATGACTTTCAATACGGTACTCAATATAAATTCTATTTTGACTGGAGTTTATTATCATGAAATAGAATAGAACTTAATGATAATTTTAGTTTCAAAATGTATGATTTTGATTATGACTTCAGTGTAAGGGTTATATTTTTGGTGTTTCCACTCTGTTTGAGAAATTTTTGTAAAAAAAAAAAAAATCAAATAAATCTGATTTAGATAAAAAAAATCTGATTTAAATAAAATAAATCTGATTTTTTTAATCTAAAAAAAATTCTTAAAAAAATCGCCAACCCTGGAAACAAATTCCAACAAATTTCATGTAAAATAATAATGATGATTTGAATAAAAGAAAGACATACATACACTATATAAAAAAATAAAAGGCATACAATTTAATTATGTTTTGGCATTTTTTTTTTGGGGGGGGGGATATTTGTTAGAAATGAAGAATTTGATATTTTCACCAAAAATTAATATTGCACTATTTACATGTACATAAAGTGAGAGTAAACTAAAAGGCAAAAACCTTAAAGATTTACGGAAAATGTCATACTTATTTGCACAATTAATTACTAGTAATAAAAAATAAAAAAATAAAAATTTAAAAAAAGCTTAACTATACAACTGTCTCGTGGTTTACATATGGCTCAAGGTGCATGCAAATTTCTGTGGTGATCTTGCAATCAGCGGCCAAGATCTGAAGGGGGGGGGGGGTCATTTGACCCGACCCCCCAGTAATTCATGGTCTGAAATAACGTAGTTAAATTAGGGTTAAGAGATTATTGTCTCACCTGCATAGCAGAGTGAGACTATAGGTGCCGCTTTTTCCGACGTCGGCGTCAATACCAAATCTTAACCGAAGGTTAAGTTTTTGAAATGACAGCATAACTTAAAAAGTATATGGACCTAGTTCATGAAACTTGGCCAAAAGGTGAATCAAGTATTACTGAACATCCTGGTACATTCATGCCCTGATGTTTTTGTTTTTGATGACTTTACAGTGCGAAATGCAGCCTGTCTGGAATTAGCGGCAATACTGAGGATGAAATGCTGCAGAAGTTATTGTCTTCATAAGATATCAAGAATAGATGCAAGCAAGGCCCGCAGAAGATTTCAGAACAATACTCTAGCAGATCAGAGGCTATGGATTTTGCAGTACCTTATTGAACATCACAACTTTGTAAACATGGGTGGAGACTCATCCTTGGGATTACTAGGACCCGCTTATGGAAGATGGAGTCAGGATTAGCAGGTAAATGGTTCAAAAGGTATCCTTTAACATGACTAGTACCATTCTTGTAAAATTAAATCATGATACGTACTTAAAACTTTCTTTTTTTTCACTTAATTTATTTATGAGGGATTATAGTTTTACATGTTGTCTCTTAGGATCTGGTTCTGCTATAATCATTGGTGCAGGAGCTAAACCCAGCACGCTTATAAAGGACAATTCTTTGGTTTACTTGATAGTCACAGATGTCTTTTCCCAAACATTACAATTATTCAAGCACAAATTCCAGGTGAAAATGGGTCTCTGTGTTTATTTAGGAGATGGGGAAGGGGAGTCTGCTTGTTTTAATCTCAAACAAGTCTTTAACATATTGTTATATGTGCATGCTGGAGAGAAAGATACATGTAATGAAGAGGAGTGCTGATATAAGACAACTGCAGGAAGCTTGATTGTAGGGATAGATTACAATGAAAGGTGCGTTAATATCAAATTTTTTCGACGAATACTGGTCTAAAAAATTGACTTAAAAGCATTAAAATTGGACATACAAGACCTTGGATATCAAAATTTAGTACACCCAAAATTTCACCAGCAGAAATGTGGTTGTCACCTATCTCTTAACTCAGTCTTTCCATTGCTTGGCTTGGAATTCAGAACGTGGATAATTCACCCAAATAGAATTTCAAAGGGTAAAAAAATACCAAGTACATGTACAAGGGTTACCAAGTTCAAATATTTGGAGGCAGGATATGATTTACGGATCAAAGGTAATCAGAATTAATTGATAACATTTTAAAGTGATCACAATTTTAAAGTGATAGCAATTGTTGTACATGTGACCAGTGTAAATTAAGCTCAGGGAATAATATGAAACTTTTCTATTGATAATAATATTGTAGAAGATACATGTTTATAGTTTCTTTTGCTTTAAATGTACCACCTTGGTATTCATTTAACCTCCAGAAGGATTGGTGACATCTCGTCCATCAAATCACCATCATAAAGGACTTTTTTGTCTGTGATGACGTCAATGGTGTGGCTTAGTGAATTTGTCGATAAGTTTGGAGAGAAACTGCCAACCAACAACAAAATCCATCTTCCATCATGCCTTACACGTGGAAATGTGTATTGGATTATGAAGGAGGAAGTAGAAGAGCAAGGAGGTTCTGTTTGTAGTCAGCAATACTTCTTCCGCAAATGGAGACAGGAAATGTCTCATGTTACCATTCCAAAGGTAGGTGATTCTCATGAGTATTTGCACTGTATATTTACAAAACTATTATACCTTTAACCATAAAAAAACTGGGCTATTTTGATACCTTAGAAGACTGGGGCGGGGCTGATTCAGCCCCTCCCCCCATATGATCTTGGCCATTGATCGCGATGAAAATCTGCACTCGCATTACACATGGCATAATCTACAAAATGGTAAAATCAATTTTCAAAAATATTACATTGCTAATTAATTATGCCAATGTATTATGCTAATTTATGCATGAAAAAACCTTTCCTCTATCTAAATAAGGCCCTTTTGCTAAAAATAATTCAATATCGCAATTATTATTTTTATATATATCATTATTTCTAGAATTCTGATTGATTTTTTTGTTTTTTATTGATTTTTTTGATGGAAATCATTGTTACTCTGACCATAGACAACATGATATTTATTATGTTTAATCAGTGAAAGGAGAAAAGGTAATACATTTATGAACTTGGGCTAAAAACACTATTTGCATCGTATTTGAACAAAAATTCATGTTTTGGGGCAGTTTGGGGTCTGTATGCACTAACAAAATATTGGGTAATTTTGGAACCATGTATTCAGGGGTCGCAAGTTTATTCTCAAAAGTTGTGTGAGACTTTAAAATGAAAATTTAGTCAATGGCGCAGTCAGACAATTTCGCACGGCAGATATATCACAAAAAATGTTGAGGGGAAATCTGAATCATAGGGTTAATGTGGAGCGTTGTGGCCCAGTGGATTAGTCTTCGGACTTTGAAACAGAGGGTCGTGGGTTCGAATCCCAGCCATGGCGTAATTTCCTTCAGCAAGAAACTGATCCACAATGTGCTGCACTCAACCCAGGTGAGGTAAATGGGTACCGGTCCGGTAGGAAGTAATTCCTTAAAAAGCTGTGTGCGCTATGAACGCCTAGCTTAGCCGGGTAATATAGGAGCGCCTTGAGCACCTAACAAGGTGGATATGTGCGCAATATAAATACCCTATATTATTATTATTATTATTAATTATAAAACCAGAGATTTTGCATTTTATTGAAAATTTTATTGAAATAACTTCCTATTTCTATCACATTTCATGAAGCTGTTTTGAAACCAAGTAGATTTGATATACTTGACTATGTATTCCCCAACATAAACACAGGTCTTTAGGTGATCTACAATAATATAGCATACTTTGCTGGCTTTAGCAGTGCAGCTGCTACAATGGTATAGCACCCAACTATGATGATGTTAACTACTATTCCTTGAAAAATTTAGAAAATATACATTGTGTAATTCTCTCTTTATTTGTTCATTCCAGGTGAACCGGTTTTCGAAATGCGACATATGCACCAAACTGAAATCTTGCCTAGAGATGACAACTGGCAGAGAAGAGAGACAAACTTTACTGCAAGAAAGAGAGTCACACCTTTTCCAGCAAAAGTAAGTTTCAATGAAATATTTGATAGTGTATATGTACATGTATTTAGATTTAATTATCACAGCCTTCCAGGATAAGTATCATTTATATGTCATGGATGTCAGCCCGGAAGACTAGCCTCCACAATTATCAATCTTTATTCACTTGCCATCTTTCTTCCCTCTTCTTTTGTTTAAATGTGGTATTTTCAAAGTATATGCAGAGATACAATGTTGAGGGCTTGAGGCAATTTAAATTCACATTTCAGTGGTACGCGAGAGTTGCAGGGATAAGAACACTCAACACCACATGTAATCCTGGATGTCCATCATGTAATCTAACAGAATGTATTCTAGAATTTGCAATTACTTCCTATTTTTATCAGAAATTTCATGAAGCTTTTTTATTTTACTAAGTAGAGACAACCGCGTAGCCAGGATTTTATTTTGGAGGGGGCGGTAAATGCATGCGAAGCGTGCCAACACTCACAGAGCGCGCGAAGCGCGCTCCCTAGGGAGTGGGTGCAGGGAGGGGGAGTTTCCCCCTCCCGTGCGAAGCTTTCGGTGTTTCTTAAATTAAAATGAAAAGGAGCCGTCTCTCTTGTCTCTAGTACCTATATCAGCTCCAATTAAGTTGACTATATTTTGATTTTGAACGTTGTTTTTAAAAGTGATTGTGAACGCACAAAAAGGGATAAAATGAAGAAAATTACAATAATATTTACCCATTGCGAAGCGTGAAAGCTAAAGCGTTTTATCAAGTTTTTTCTAAAGAAAAGGGTCCCGAGATAAGGGTATTCCCTAAGTTATACTGAATGCTTCCCTTGGAAAGATCAGATATGATTACACACAATTTAGCGGCAGTGCATATCTTTAACTCGCAAAACAAGAAGGGTATATGCCGGGAGGAGAGCAATAAAACTCTGAAATTTCAAAGGGCGGACGTTTCATCAAATGCAGATATCTCTACCCCATCGGCTGTAATTCAATCGATTTTCTAAGATTATTGAACTTCATTACAACGAAAATAGTGTGCAAAAAGTTGAAACTTCTGTGATTTCTTGAAATTATGTAAAAAAGGATGATGTATAATTTATTTGATTTATCCTGAATCGCTTAATTTTGAATGATAAAGAAACTTAAGTGTCATTCAAAATTTCAAACTGAGGGCGCAAAACAGGACAGGAGATGAATGTGCAAGGAAATTTTAATAGAATTTGATTTAAAAAATATTGTACTTTTTTTTATTAAATACAAATTTTATACCTTCCTCTTTTAAAATTAGGATCCTGTTTGCCCCCAAATTCTGGTTGTTTAGTAATGAGCTGAAAAGCAGGAGAAGTTGCCTATATATGGAGGTGATGGCAGAAATTGATATAAAGATTTTACCCGCCCGGAGTCGACCCAACCAGAAGTTGCGCGATCAATTTGAAAATATATATATACTTCGGTCTAACCTTACTCTTATTCCATGCCCTAATGTATACATTTAACTTTAACTGGCAAGAAACACATAGCTGAGGTCGAAAAACAGGGTTAGAGAAAGGGTTAGGGAAACAAAGGAGAACTGCAATATTGTAATTTAACTGCGTGCAGCGCGGAAACAAAATTCATATAAATTTAGAGCAAGAGTGAAGAAGTTTCTGTTTTGAGAAAAAAATAAAGAATAAAAAGAAAAACCCACAAAGCTACCTTTCTTCCCTTTCCTCCATTCGCTTTTCCTTTTCTCCTCTTTTTTTTTTCTTTTTTTTTCTTTTTGGGGACGTTTGGGTGGGGGGGGGGCGACCGCCCCCCCCCCCCCCTGGCTACGCGCCTGAGTAGAGAATGATTATCTTCGTTTCTAATTTCGAAAACAAATACAGTTTGGAAGCAACATTGCATAGAGAACCATGTGATCTATGTATTAGTATTGTGCAGGATAAACGGAAAAAAGTCATACGGTCACAGTGAAAGCAACTTTCCTTTCTTTCCAGTCATTGTTGTAGCTAGAAAATTGGTACTGTAAACAGCGAAGGGTATATTAATAGGCAAAGAGTAATTAGCTAAAAATTGATATTGAATTTTTTTTTCTGATGTCTGTTTTTTAATTTATTGTGTTTTCAACTTTTTGTTTTGCATTTTCGATGGACATCATCTGCAACTGTATTCAGAATATAAAGAAAATATTATCACTTGATTTTAATCAGTAAATGTAGAAATGGTGATATATTTATGAATTTGGCATTACATCACAATTTGCATTGGATCTGTAGAGGAAATCTTGTTTTGGAGCAGTTTTGGGCCTGATGCACACTTTACAAATGTGTACTGACTGAGGGGTCGCAAATTTGGTTTCAAAAGTTTTTGCGAGACTTGAAAGAAAGTCTTAGAATGAGTCAGCACCAGCTTTTCATGTTACAGATATGATGTAAAATTGTCTGGGAAAGTCCCCCCCCCCTTTTAGGATTAAGTTTTTGCATTTTCCATACACAAAAAGTGTACATTCTTATTCCATGAATTTTAGAAAAACAAATAGTTATCAAGTATCACTGAAAATATGACATGAATTTCAGGACAATATTTTTCTCAATATTGGGCTATTCTTTTACAATGTTCCATTTAATTATGTTTATTATCTTAACCCTATTTCGCCTGGGCTAATTTAGAATGGCATAGCCCGGGGAGACGTACCTGTTGTTTTTGCTTTCCCCCTTCAAACCTCGGATGTTCATTCCGCTTGATCGCGACAAAAATTTGCATGCACACACCCAAGACGTAATCTCCACAATTCGATTGTCAATTGGACTAAACTTAATTCAAATTTATGTTTAATCAATTGAATATGTTACCGTAATTTATACATTAAATCATAAGTTGGCTGTGAATCTTTAAAAATACCCCCAAAACTGCTAGATTTTGATCTGGGCAGTCTAGACAGGATTATTATGAAATGTTTTAAAAATGGCAATTTTTAAAACTTATGTTTTTCATTGTTTTTCGTTGGAAATCATCGGCAATTTTTTTCAGTCATAACTAACATGAATTCTATTGCTTTTAATCAGTAAAAATAAAAATCATGATACATTTATGAATTTTAGCTGCATGCAGAATTTGCATTTGATTTGTACATGAAATCACATTTTTAAGCAAATTTTGTTCTTACATGCACTTAATGTTTACGTAACATCGGAATTTGGTCTTAAAAGTTGCATGAGGCTTAATAAAGGAAATAAGTCATGAAACGTCGCAGCACAATATTTTCTTGTTACAGATTTATCATGAAAGATGTTGAGAGGGCAAAAACAGCCCCCCCCCCCTGGCTGGATAGGGTTAAGCTCTGAACAGATATTTAATTTATCATTTCGCAGAACAATGTGTATCCCGGGAAAGTGTTTTAAAATAATCTACCATAATTTTGTTTGTTATATTCTTTTTCTTATCATTTTCAATGCAGGTAAAGGTAGGATTTTTAATGAAGGGCCACGCACACGAGGACATTGACCAGCTATTCACCCGGGTTTCAACATGCATAACACGGCAAAACATACCAACACTTTCATCTCTGCTTCATCATATCCCACTCTCTTATCGAAAACCAAATACCACATTGGAAAGACTCAACGCAGTCTACAATGTGAGAGACTGGCTCAAACCTTGCCTGAACAAGATGTCACTGCACAGCTTTCCACATCAATTTAGAATCACAAAACACAATGGAAAAGCTGTGAACATTACACACCAAGAAGTGGAGCAACAGCAGTGCATGGCAGGCTACAACTGGATGGGATAACATCATCACACATCACCCTCCAGGCCAACCATCCATTGTCCCTAAAGTACATGCTATTACACTTACCAACCTCCAACAGGATATGCCAAAGTATGTCCCCTACTTTAGTATTGAAGAAAGACAGGAATGGGAGAATCTGCTAGCTAGCATGGAGGAAGGTGGTAAGTACAGTAGATCATCTTCATGTCTTTGTATTGGCTTTGTTTGTAAGAGGGAGGGCAAGGTTGCTGAAATGGCCGATAAATTTTTTAATTTGATGTGGCTTCCATTATAAACTTCAATAGTCCTAGGTATATGAGGAAGTAATTCTCCGCATTAATTTTGTTGACAGGTGTTGCAAAAGCTTTTTAAAAAATATTGATGGACAAAATTTACAAAGAAGAAGAATTTCCTGTGGAAATAATAAAAAGTTTGTCACTCAATACTGGCATCTCCTTTATACGTACACCCTTCAAATCAAAAGTATTAAAAGAATGAAAGCATTTATTTATTCACATGTCTAAACAGGTTCATAGGATCAGAGATATAATGACTGTTTTGCATCTTAGTCCTGTTGTATGAAAATAGTAATTATTATATCCTACATAAATTAAATCCTGTATGCTGATTGGTTTAAATAGCATCATGTGACCAAACATATTCTCATTATTTTGCGGTGATGTCGAAAATGAAAGCCCACGGAAGAAAATGTGCTATTCCGTTATCACTGACGTCACTTGCAAGCACTAATACGCGCACTGAGCACGTAGCTAAGCACTTCAGGAAAAGCAGGTCAGTCACTGAGTCAGCGGGGCTGGTTTGGTTCAGATAAAAAAAAAAAAGGATGTACAAGAACTAGATTATCAAGATCTATTGCTCTAACTTATTAAAGTAGGATATAAAACCAATATACCAGGCCATTATTTGGAAAACTATAGAGGGAATTATTCATCCTCGGTTGTACTGGCAAAATCAGCCTGGTATATTTTTATACTATAATAAGGTATAATTAATATCAATAGGGGATAAGGGTTGGAACTTCCAATCATTTATGCAAGCACTTATAGTTTGAAATTTGGGTCGGATTTATCTTACCACTTGTGCATATACTTCTTTTCATTCTATTGGGGATTTTTTTTAGGAATAGAAGACTGGTAAATGGCCACTGGTGGATATATTGATGGATAAAGAGTCTCAGAATACACCACAAAGACATCTTGATCCAACTTCGGAATTCTCAAATGATGAACAGCAACCTATTCAAGCGGTAAGTAAATGTGTAAAAGTAGCCAAATTAATCCTGCCAGTACCCGCTTTCCTCACTTGGGTTGATTGCAGCACAATGTGGTTCAATTTCTTGCTGAAGAAAGTTAACCCATAGCTGGGATTCCAAACACTCAGAGTTAATCACTTGTGCCCCATAATATGTGTATGTGCACTATAACACTGTTAACTTGTATTGCCTTTGTAATAAATATTTAGATTTTTCTCATTGCAATATTTCAGGTCCATCTAGGTACTAAGCAGAAAAGGCCTCAACAGCTAGTATTAAAACTGGGAGATATGGTTGCAGTCTACTTAGAAGAGTTCAGTAATGAGTGGCCGCGAGTGAGCAAAGTGTTGGAAATGACTTGAGACAGTGTGAAGCTGCATTGGTACTCAGGATCAGAAACGTCCACGTGGATATCACCTACCACATCAGTTCAAGGACAGAAGGGTCAGCCGTACACAGGAGAAGTCTCTCTTCTAGAAGTCATTTCTTTCCCCTACAGTCTCACTAAAACAAACAAATTACCATAGGATATCCAGTGTTACTTGAAGGAAAAACGTGAAGAATACTTTGCATATTAGGTCTGTATGAACATACACTGTATTCATACCAATTTGGAATGAGTTTGTTTGTCCAGGACTCAAAAGCTGTATGTCTATATGGAAGCCACTTGAATTATGTATTTTTGTGATATTACAATGTACCTATATGTTTCCACATTGGATATGGTGCCCGGGGGGGCCACTTACATTGACGAGTGGATACCATGCGCGACCAAAAAAACATGAAAAAAGGATGTCTTATTCAAGATTGGGCATGTTACGTACGTAACAAGGGTGTCAAAAACACAAAAATAATGGAAAAAGGGTATCTATTTCGCTAGGAAAGTTACGTGTTTCGGGTCAAATTTGCGGGAATGATGAAACAAAATTAAAATGTTTTATAAAGGATGTCCTCTTTGTCCCAACACTACGTGTTTAGAGTCCGATTTGCGCGAGGTGTGGAAGGTGGGGGACGTGCACCAAATGGTGTGTAAAGGTAAAACCGACGACCGACGGACCCGTGACATAACATATCGCTGTACTTGTTTAGGGGTTCATTTCAGGGAATACTTGCCAAGAGTGTTGATTTGTTACCAATACTTGTTAAGGGTAGGGTTTCAGATGCCAATACTTGTTAAGGGGTGCATTTTCAGAATATGGAAAATACTTGTTTAGGGTGCTTTTCGAGACCCCATGGTCGCGCATGGTATCCACTCGTCAACGGAAGTGGCCCCCCTTGGATATGGTGATAATTTCCAGGGTTTATCTTCACATAATTTTGATCACCTACATGTATCTACATTTAGAAGAGATAAATGCACAATGATTGATAGAGAGTTGGTACCTGAAGTAGGTAATGAATTGAGTTCCACTGCCAATGGAAAGTTTACCCTCTCAGTGCTCAAGAGGTAAGCTCCTTACCATGGAACTCATTATGCAACATTTGATTCGGTCAGTTTATGAAGTGAAGTAAGAATTTAGAAAAATGGGGGTCGGATGTACAAAAAGGCTTATCATTTTATGGAATTTCCCCAAGGTTAAGTTTTTGTCTCGCCTGCATAGCAGAGTGAGACTATAGGCGCCGCTTTTTCGACGGCGGCGGCGTCGTCAACATTGAAATCTTAACCAAGGTTAAGTTTTTGAAATGTCATCATAACTTAGAAAGTATATGGGCCTAGTTCATGAAACTTGAACAAGGGTAATCAAGTATGACGAAACATCCTGCTTGAGTTTCAGGTCACATGACCAAGGTCAAAGTTCAATTAGGGTCAATGAACTTATACCATGTTGGGGGAATCAATATCGAAATTTTAACCAAGGTCCAGTTTTTGAAATGTTGTCATAACTTTGAAAGTATATGGACCTAGTTCATAAAACTTAGACATAAGGGTAATAGTGTATCACTAAGATCCTGCTTGAGTTTCAGGTCACATGATTAAGGTCAAAGGTCACTTAGGGTCAATCTATGGCCGTGTTGGGGTTATTTGAGGAATTATCATCATAACTTTAAAACTTTATGGATCTAGTTCATGAAACTTAGACATAAGAGCAACCATGTATCCCTGAATATCATGTGTGAGTTTCAGGTCACATGACTAAGGTCAAAGGTCACTTAGGGTCAACGAACTTTGGCCATATTGGGGGTATAGGAGGAATTGTCATCATCCTAAGAATACTGGGGGGGGGGGCTGAATTGATTCAGCCCCCCCCCCCTCGAAATTTTTCGCGATAAATCCGTCGCTCGAAATTTTTTGACCGCGTCGCGTCGTTCACGGACTTTTTACTTTCAAGTCTTGCGCAACTTTTGAGACCAAAATTGTGACCCCCGGGTACGCGGTTCCGAAATTACGCAACATTTCGTAAGTGCATGCAGACCCAAAATTACTCAAAAACGTGAATTTGTGTGCAAATCCAATGCAAATAATGTTATAAGCCAAAATTCATAAAATGTATCATTATTTTTCCTTTTACTGCTTAAAATCAATTAATTTTATCTTGCTTATGGTCAAAATAAAGTCCCCGACAATTTCCATTGAAAAAACAATAAAAAACAAAAAGTCAAAAAACAAAGAAATACATAAGAAATTTAGAAAACAATAGAATAAATAAGAAAATAAATGTGATGTTGAAATTTTTGAAAAATAAATTTGATCAGATGCCTATCTTGAGTCTGTGAAACAAAAATGAGAATTTTAGGGGCATTATTTTATTAATTAGAGCAAACTTATGATTTTATGCATAAATTAGCATAATTAATGAGCAATGAGATTTTTCGCAAAATTTGATATTATAGTTTTGTAGATAATGCCATGGGTAAGGGGCGTGCCAATTTTCGTCGCGATCGACGGCCGAGATCATAAGGAGGGGCTGAATCAGTGAACTTAGACCATGTTGGGGGAATGAATATCGAAATCTTAACCTCGAGTATATATATATATATTTATTTCTTTTGTTTTTCATTGTTGTTGATCTAGTTGATGTAATGGTGTAGCTTTGAAATTAAGATAAATTTATCCTCGTGTAGCCTTGAAATTAAGATAAATTTATCCTCGTGTAGCTTTGAAATTAGGATAAATTTATCCTCGTGTAGCCTTGAAATTAGGATAAATTTATCCTCATGCAGCCTTGAAATTAAGATAAATTTATCCTCATGAAGCCTTGAAATTAAGATAAATTTATCCTCGTGTAGCCATGAAATTAGGATAAATTTATCCTCGTGTAGCTTTGAAATTAAGATAAATTTATCCTCGTGTATTCTTGAAATTAGGATGAATTTATCCTCATGAAGCCTTGAAATTAAGATAAATTTATCCTCATGTAGCTTTGAAATTAAGATAAATTTATCCTCATGTAGCCTTGAAATTAGGATAAATTTATCCTCATGTAGCCTTGAAGTTAGGATAAATTTATCCTCGTGTAGCTTTGAAATTAGGATAAATTTATCCTCGTGTAGCCTTGAAATTAGGATAAATTTATCCTCATGCAGCCTTGAAATTAAGATAAATTTATCCTCATGAAGCCTTGAAATTAAGATAAATTTATCCTCGTGTAGCCATGAAATTAGGATAAATTTATCCTCGTGTAGCTTTGAAATTAAGATAAATTTATCCTCGTGTATTCTTGAAATTAGGATGAATTTATCCTCATGAAGCCTTGAAATTAAGATAAATTTATCCTCATGTAGCTTTGAAATTAAGATAAATTTATCCTCATGTAGCCTTGAAATTAGGATAAATTTATCCTCATGTAGCCTTGAAGTTAGGATAAATTTATCCTCATGTAGACTGAAATTAAGATAAATTTATCCTCGTGTAGCCTTGAAATTAGGATAAATTTATCCTCATGTAGCCTTGAAGTTAGGATAAATTTATCCTCATGTAGTCTTGAAATTAAGATAAATTTATCCTCGTGTAGCCTTGAAATTAGGATAAATTTATCCTCATGCAGCCTTGAAATTAAGATAAATTTATCCTCATGAAGCCTTGAAATTAAGATAAATTTATCCTCGTGTAGCCATGAAATTAGGATAAATTTATCCTCGTGTAGCTTTGAAATTAAGATAAATTTATCCTCGTGTATTCTTGAAATTAGGATGAATTTATCCTCGTGTAGCCTTGAAATTAAGATAAATTTATCCTCGTGTAGCTTTGAAATTAGGATAAATTTATCCTCGTGTAGCCTTGAAATTAGGATAAATTTATCCTCATGCAGCCTTGAAATTAAGATAAATTTATCCTCATGAAGCCTTGAAATTAAGATAAATTTATCCTCGTGTAGCCATGAAATTAGGATAAATTTATCCTCGTGTAGCTTTGAAATTAAGATAAATTTATCCTCGTGTATTCTTGAAATTAGGATGAATTTATCCTCATGAAGCCTTGAAATTAAGATAAATTTATCCTCATGTAGCTTTGAAATTAAGATAAATTTATCCTCATGTAGCCTTGAAATTAGGATAAATTTATCCTCATGTAGCCTTGAAGTTAGGATAAATTTATCCTCATGTAGACTGAAATTAAGATAAATTTATCCTCGTGTAGCCTTGAAATTAGGATAAATTTATCCTCATGTAGCCTTGAAGTTAGGATAAATTTATCCTCATGTAGTCTTGAAATTAAGATAAATTTATCCTCGTGTAGCCATGAAATTAGGATAAATTTATCCTCGTGTAGCTTTGAAATTAGGATAAATTTATCCTCATGTAGCCTTGAAGTTAGGATAAATTTATCCTCATGTAGACTGAAATTAAGATAAATTTATCCTCGTGTAGCCTTGAAGTTAGGATAAATTTATCCTCATGTAGACTGAAATTAAGATAAATTTATCCTCGTGTAGCCTTGAAATTAGGATAAATTTATCCTCATGTAGCCTTGAAGTTAGGATAAATTTATCCTCATGTAGTCTTGAAATTAAGATAAATTTATCCTCGTGTAGCCATGAAATTAGGATAAATTTATCCTCGTGTAGCTTTGAAAATAAGATAAATTTATCCTCGTGTAGCCTTGAAATTAAGATAAATTTATCCTCGTGTATTCTTGAAATTAGGATGAATTTATCCTCATGAAGCCTTGAAATTAAGATAAATTTATCCTTGTGTATCCTTGAAATTAAGATAAATTTATCCTCGTGTAGCCTTGAAATTAGGATAAATTTATCCTCGTGAAGCTTTGAAATTAAGATAAATTTATCCTCATGTAGCTTTGAAATTAAGATAAATTTATCCTCATGAAGCTTTGAAATTAGGATAAATTTATCCTCGTGTAGCCTTGAAATTAGGATAAATTTATCCTCATGTAGCTTTGAAATTAAGATAAATTTATCCTCGTGTAGCTTTGAAATTAGGATAAATTTATTCTCATGTAGTCTTGAAATTAAGATAAATTTATCCTCGTGTAGCCTTGAAATTAGGATAAATTTATTCTCATGTAGTCTTGAAATTAAGATAAATTTATCCTCATGTATCCTTGAAATTAGGATAAATTTATCCTCGTGAAGCTTTAAAATTAGGATAAATTTATCCTCGTGTAGCCTTGAAATTAGGATAAATTTATCCTTGTGTAGCCTTGAAATTAGGATAAATTTATCCTCATGTATCCTTGAAATTAAGATAAATTTATCCTCGTGTAGCTTTGAAATTAAGATAAATTTATCCTCATGTAGCCTTGAAATTAGGATAAATTTATCCTCATGAAGCTTTGAAATTAAGATAAATTTATCCTCATGTAGCATTGAAATTAGGATAAATTTATCCTCGTGTAGCCTTGAAATTAGGATAAATTTATCCTTGTGTAGCCTTGAAATTAGGATAAATTTATCCTCATGAAGCTTTGAAATTAAGATAAATTTATCCTCATGTAGCATTGAAATTAGGATAAATTTATCCTCGTGTAGCCTTGAAATTAGGATAAATTTATCCTCATGAAGCTTTGAAATTAAGATAAATTTATCCTCATGTAGCATTGAAATTAGGATAAATTTATCCTCGTGTAGCCTTGAAATTAGGATAAATTTATCCTTGTGTAGCCTTGAAATTAGGATAAATTTATCCTCGTGTAGCTTTGAAATTAAGATAAATTTATCCTCGTGTAGCTTTGAAATTAAGATAAATTTATCCTCATGTAGCTTTGAAATTAAGATAAATTTATCCTTGCGTAGCCTTGAAATTAGGATAAATTTATCCTCATGTAGCCTTGAAATTAAGATAAATTTATCCTGCTGTAGTATTAGCAGGATGAACTAATCCTTATAATTGTAATAGATTTGTATGATATATTTATTTGATCTGTTATTCCTATTAAATGGTTGTATTAATTGAAATGCTGTTCCCGTTTGTTTATTTTATTGTTAGAGACTTGCAAACATACATTGAATTGCCAATAGTCATTAAATAGAGTGATTGGAGAGAATGTGTAGAAGAGAGAACAAGTGATACAAGTGGTTGTTAAGTGCAAAAATGTGAAATAAATATTATGGAATGAATATGATGAACATTTGAAGAAAAATGAACAAAGATTCATTCACTTTGAAAAGATTTACTGTTTAATGCATATAGCATTTTCATTTATTTGAAAGCAGGATAAAAGAGCATTGTAGATTAAATGCCTTGCTCACGGGCATAGGTGCCGCGGCCGGGGATCGAACCCCGGACTTTCCATGTATAGCCAGGCGCCTTAGACCACTCGGCCACGGCACCCCCATAATAGTGATAATAGTCATTTATATAGCGCCATCTATCGATAAATATTTTATTTCGAGGCGATCAAGAAAAAGAATGAGTTTGGATGAGTGTCAAAGTGGCAATAACTAATGAAGAAAATGTAACTTTTCTCTAATACAGATTGGAGTTCATCAGAATCTGAAATGATAAGAAAAACAAAGATAACAACTTAGCTCACGATGTTCTGCTCACGTTCCGCGGTTGCATTTTGCAATTTTGTTGCTATTTTTAAAAAGTGCATTTAAAGGTCAAGTCCACCTCAGAAAAATGTTGATTTTAATCAATAGAGAAAAATCAGACAAGCACAATGCTGAAAATTTCATCAAAATCGGATGTAAAATAAGAAAGTTATGACATTTCAAAGTTTCGCTTATTTTTAACAAAATAGTTATATGAACGAGCCAGTTACATCCAAATGAGAGAGTCGATGATGTCACTCACTCACTATTTCTTTTATTTTTATTGTGTGAATTATACAATATTTCAATTTTTACGAATTTGGTGATTAGGACCTCCTTGCCTGAAGCACAAAATGTTAAAATAATGGAATTCCACGTGTTCAGGGAGAAATGAAACTTCATTCCACATGACAATGACGAGAAAATCAAAATATTTCATATTTCACATAATGAAATACAAAAGAAATAGTGAGTGAGTGATGTCATCGGTTCCCTCATTTGCATACCGACCGAGATGTGCATATAACTGTTTTGTGAAATGAAGCGACAATTTAAAATGTCATAACTTTCTTATTTTACATCCGATTTTGATGAAATTTTCAGTGTTATGCTTGTTGAATTTTTCTCTTTTTATTCAAATCAAGTTTTCGTTGGGGTGGACTTGTCCTTTAACAAAAAAGGTTTAATGACTTCAGGCAATTTGAGATTCAGTTTGGGAAATTTGTTTTGGCTGTGTGGAAACACTGCGGGAAACTAGGACAGATTTTGTCTTGAAATATGAAATTAATTCCACGTGCGCTTAAATGAACTTGACAAAGTCTTGAATCGGTTCAGCCATTTGATTGTAGCATAACTTTGATTATAGAATTGTAGATCTAACTCGATATCCATTGCCTACAGGCTTTGAAATTATTTCGCTACCCCAGCATAGACAAGAATAGATCTTGCAAAAAGATACTAAGATTTCAACATGCGTCTTCAAATGTCAAACAATTATAAATATCTAAAAATATTTTTTCTTATCAGTGGATTTTTTATACACCTAATATGAATGTTTTATGGCAATTTTTATTTATGTAACATTGACAACTGAAACATTGGTAATTAAAAATTGTTTAAACATCTTTTTAAATTACTCGAACGACTAACTAATAAATGCGGTTGAGAAATTAAAGAAAATGAATTTTGTGGAATTATAATCGATCATATTGACATAAAACGGCGCTAAAAAAAAATTACAGACATAAAACGGAGCTAAAAGTGATATTCCCAGGGGGGGGCACTTCCATTGACAAATGGATCCCATGCACGACCATGGGGTCTCGAAAAGCACCCTATACACGTTTTTTCCATATACTGAAAATGCACCTCTCAACAAGTATTGGCGTGTAAAACCATACCTTCAAGGGGGCTGTGAATACATATTTTTCTGCTTGTTTGTTTTATAACATGTTTTTTACTGTCTTCTCGCTAATCAAGTATGTCTCATAAAGCAAATTCTTCATCATTTGGAACAAGTATTATCACAGAATTGTACAGCGATCATTGAGAATGAAAAATATAAAATTAAAATAGTGATAATAATAGTCATTTATATGGCACCACCTGTCTAGAAAAAAAATCATTCCGAGGCGATCAAGAAAAAGAAAGAATGCGAGAGTTTGGATGACTCAAAGTGTCAATAACTACAGTAACTTTTGTCTAATACAGATTGAAGTTCATCAAAATCTGAAATAACAACTTAGCTCAAGATTTCTGCTCGCGTTCCGGTGTTGCATTTTGCAATTTTGTTGCTGTTTTTTGAAGCGCATTCAACAAAAAAGGTTAAATTACTTCAGGCAAATTGAGATTCAGTTTGGAGAAATTTGTTTTGGCTCTGTGGAAACAATGCGGGACGCAGCTATATACAGATTTTTGTCCCGATATTTGAAATCCAATCCATGTGCGCTCGAACTTGACAGAGGTTTGATTAATTGTAGCATAACTTTGATTTTCGAATTGGAGCCATAAGTCTTAATAGCCCCATCTCAAGTCCTCAACTACTCATATCAGACCAGGTTTATTGCCCATAATACATCATTCTGAAGCACATTAAAGATCATATTAACCATAAGCCTTAATAGCCCCATCTCAAGTCCTCAACTACTCATATCAAGTCAGGTTTATTACCCATAATACATCATTCTGAAGCACATTAAAGATCATATTAACCATAAACCTTCATAGCCCCATCACAAGTCCTCAACTACTCATATCAGGCCAGGTTTATTACCCATAATACATCATTCTGAAGCACATTAAAGATCATATTAACCATAAGCCTTAATAGCCCCATCTCAAGTCCTCAACTACTCATATCAGGCCAGGTTTATTACCCATAATACATCATTCTGAGAAGTGTAGTCTTAAAATTGAATTCTTATCTCAATGATTATATCACCAAGTAGGACAACTGGCACCTCTCCTCTCAAAATGATTAATATCTGTACGAAAATAAAATTGTATACTGATTCATCCTCTTTATTCCTATTAAAGACTAAATGTCAAAATGTATGTTTCCACGACTGTTCATTAATAACACACAGTCAATGAAAGACAACACAATTAACGAGTTGGTCAGTTTACTTTCCTTTTAATCCCATTTTTAAATCCGCTAGCTGAATTAAGTTTTCTTAAGCAAGCAGTTAATAAATAATTCACGAAGCTTACATTGTTTTACTTTGCGCTTAATATATAGTTTCGATTTTTGAATATCATCCGGGGGGCGGCGGCACTTACATTGAAGAGTGGATACCATGCGCGACCAAAAAAACATGTAAAAAAGGATGTCTTTTTCAAGATAGGGCACGTTACGTACGTAACGTAATAAGGGTGTCAAAACACTAAAATAATGAAAAAAGGTATCTATTTTCGCTAGGAAAGCTACGTGTTTAGGGTCAAATTTACGAGGGTATAAAAAATTAAGACAAAAATGTATTATAAAGGATGTACTTTTTGCCCGAAGAGTCAACATTACGTGTTTAGAGTACGATTTGCGCGAGGTGTGGGAGGTGGGACTGTACTAAACCTACGACCGACGTCTGTGACATAACAATTGAAATATCGCTGTACTTGTTTAGGGGTTCAATTCATAGTCCAGGATAGGCCCCATAGAAAATTGACCAAACCTTGTTTTTTTATATATACAATATTTTTTGATGGTTTCTTGTCAATTCGAGGGTGCTGATTACAAATCTGGATGATGCCACTCGTGTAACCTTGAGCATTTTCCGCAAATTGGCAAAATCCAATATGGCCGCCAAAATATGCAAATTACCCATGAAAATCATAAAAATGTCCGTATATTGACTGTGAAATGCATGAAATTGTGTGGCAGGAGTGAAATACAATCTTAAAAAATAGTTTTTGACAAAATGTTTATTTTCCTGATATTCAAAATGGCCACCATAAGCCCTTTTATCCTCTATTAAGTACAATATGAATAGGGAAAACTAATTTTCACAGAAATGAGCTCTAAACTGTAAAAATCGCGATGTATGAACGAAGCAATAATATGTAAATCATCATTACTAACGAGATATATCATTTATTATGTCATATATGGGAACATTGCTGTATTTTGATATCTAAAATCGCCGCCACTGGCACAAACAGTATTGCGTACAATGGCAACGGGGCCCAAAAAATCACACGAGTGGTTACTAAAATGCTTATTATGAATATTAAACGAGTGGAATACTGACTAAAAACATAATTGTTCACGAAATATATTATTAATATGCCATGCATGTGATGAATGTTGTATTTTGATATTCAAAATGGCCGCCATAGCCCCTATATTCATCATGTAGCCTATAATGCAAATGGAGAAACTAATTTTCACACGAGTAAGAGACATAAAATGCATGTAATTGTGATCTAACAGTAAAATATTTTCTGACAACATGTTTTATAGCAAGACATATCATTCATTTTGTCATGCATGAAATAAATACTGTATTATGAAATTCGAAATGGCCCCTATAGGTCCTAACAATATTATCTACAATGTGAATTGCGACATATTTTGTAAGAATTTGGATTTGCTTGACTATGACATCCATAATTTCAATCTTGTTGTAAAACGTTATTTGAAAACGTTTTTTTTTTAATTATCGCATTCCTAGGTGATAAATACTGTATTTTTTACATTCAAAATAACCTCTACAAGCCCTAACTAAATTATATAACATGCGAACAGGGAAACTAATTTTCACAAGAGTGAGAATCATAAAATGCATATAATTGTGATGTACGAGTAAACATACTGTCTTCAACATTATTTCTATCTATATACATCACATAATGGTCGTGGTTATGGTGGAGGTAATAAATGTTGTATTTTGAAATCCAAAATGGCTGCCATAGGTCCTCAAAGTATTATGTACATTGTAACATGGGACATATAATTTTGACAGAATTCGGCTTTGCTTAACTCTAAATATTGCATATAATTGTAAATTGTGATGTGAGGGTGAATTATTGTCTAAAGTAATGGTTTCTAACGAGATATATCATAATGTTGTGTAATTAAGGTGATAAATACTGCATTTTTAAATTGAAAATGGCCACCATAGGCACTTATCGTATAATATACAATTTGGGTGGAGACAAATAATGTTCACAAAAAAGGCATATGGCAGCCATTTTGAATGTTGAAATACAGTATTTATCACCTAAATTACATAAGATATGATATGTTTTGTTATAAATCATGTTTACAGACAATATTCCACCCATACATCACCATTTGACCAAGCAAAGCCAAATTCTGTTGAAATTATTTGTTCCCATTCATATTGTGCATTATACCGTAGGGGCATTTAGCGGCCATTTTGACATTAAAATAACGGTATTTACCACCAAACTGGCAGAATTAATAATAAATCTTAATAAAAATTATGCTTTCAGACAATATTTTACTCATAGATCACTATTAAGTGCATTTATGGTGCTCACTCCTGTGAATATTGGTTTCCAACTTTTCATTGTACATAATACAGTTGATGTCGATGGCGGCCATTTTGAAAGTCAAAATACAATATTTAACACAAACTTGAAACCTGAATAATATATTTCGTTAGAAAATACGTTTATAGACAGTATCCAATTAATTTTTCACATACATATGCATTTTAGTGCTTACTCTTGTGATTTTTTTCTCTCCAATTTCTCATTGTGCATAATACTTTTAGGGCCTTTGGCAGCCATTTTGAATATCAAAATACAACATTCATCACATGCATGGCATATTAATGATATATTTCGTTAACAATTATGTTTTTAGTCAGTATTCCACTCGTTTAATTTTCATAATAAGCATTTTAGTGATCACTCTTGTGATTTTTTTGGGCCCCATTGCCATTGTACGCAATACTGTTTGTGCCAGTGCCGGCAATTTTAGATATCAAAATACAGCAATGTTCCCATATATGACATAATAAATGATATATCTCATTAGTAATGATGATTTGCATATATTACTTCGTTCATATATCGCGATTTTTTTTGCAGTTTAGTGCTCATTTTTGTGAAAATTAGTTTTCCCTATTCATATTGTACACAATAGTGTATACAATGGCCTATGGCGGCCATTTTGAATATCAGGAAAATTAATATTTTGTCAAAAATTATTTTTTAAGATTGTATTTCACTCCTGCCACACAATTTCATGCATTTCACAGCCAATGTGCGGACAATTTTATGATTTTCATGGGTAATTTGCATATTTTGGCGGCCATATTGGATTTTGCCAATTTGCGGAAAATGCTCAAGGTTACACGAGTGGCATCATCCACATTCGTAATCAGCACCCTCGAATTGACAAGAAACCATCAAAAAATATTGTATATATAAAAAAACAAGGTTGTGCCTCTTCTATCCTGGACTATCAGGGAATACTTGCCAAGAGTATCGTTTTGTTTCCTATACTTGTTAAGGGTAGGGTTTTACATGCCACTTGTTAAGGGGTGCATTTTCAGAATATGGGAAATATGTGTTTAGGGTGCTTTTTGAGACCCCATGGTCGCGCATGGTATCCACTCGTCAATGGAAGTACCCCCCCCCCCCCGGGAATATTAGACCTTTTTAAAAATTATTAAATATGATCGATTACAATTCTAAAAAATTATCATTCAATTTTTTATAATTTCTCAATCGCATATATTAGTTAGTCGTTAAAATATTTAAAAGATATTCATACAATTATTTAATAAGCAATGTTTCCGTTGTCAATGTGAGGTAAATAAGAATTTGCTGTAAGTCATTCATATTAGATGTATTAAAAATCCACTGATATAAAAAAATATTTATTAGATAATACTAAATATTTGACGTTTGTCAACATTAGTTCAAAACTTGTAAAATGCATCTTTTTGTACGATCTACTCTGATCTTTAGCTGGGGTGGCGAAATGATTTCGAAGCCCATAGGCAATTGATATTGAGTTAGATCTACCATTCAATAATCAAAGTTATGCCACAATCAACGAACGTAGAGGGCAGCAACACGCTTGTGTGTTGCTGCCCTCTACGTTCGTTGGCCACAACCAATTAACAAAATTGAATTAAGGCTTTGTCAAGTTCAATTAAGCGCACGTGGATTGGATTGCATACCGCAGTATTTCCACAGAGCCAAAACTAATTTCCCCAAACTGAATCTCAATTTGTCTGAAATAATTTAACCGTTTTTGTTGAAAGCACTTTTTTAAAATAGCAACAAAATTGCTAAATGCAACCCTGGAATGCGAGCAGAAAATTTTGAGCTAAGTAAGAGGCAAGTAATTTTTGAGAAATAGGCCCTAACATGATTATTGATTGTTGCTACGTTTAATTGGGATTTTCTGGATTTTTTTCATTTTTCGAAAATTACCTGAAAATGATCCGGATTACCCAGAATTCCCTTCCAAGTAAAAACACTGGTATGCCGTCATACGTGTTTTTTTATATAATGACACATTTGAAGATTTCGGACAGACGTAAAGGTAGATTTTATGATATTATTGAATAAAAATAAATACCAGTTATGGTAACGATCTTAAAATGAGTTCGAACATAATCCAATTAAATGACAACCCGATGTTTGTAAGTATGAATGAAAAATATCTACCAAATGGTTCAGGTAAAAATTATATCATTGCTCAAAAATGAGCAAAATAAGCACGGAATTCCATGAAATGTCAGGTATTTTCCCAAAAAAATATTAGTACACTGTCCAACATAAGTCTTTTTGTGATCAGATTATCGGTTTTCAGCTAACATTTCATGTTTTCACAAAATAAAGTTTATTTCAATGTACCAGAACTAGATCTATGATAATTATGGTGACAATTTAACCTTGATTTTAAGGACTTCCTAATAAAATAATATTGTTTGTTGCAAATAAAGTATTTTACCTTTAAACAATGAATTCGTCAAAATTATACAAAATGTTCATGCATTAAAATATCAAAATAATATTAATTACTATATCCAATATTCTTGTTAGCCTTTGTAACAACTTGCATCCTAGCAAAACTGTTGTCAACTTCAGTTGTCTGAGAATGAACATCAGGTCCTTTCATTGGGACTTAATTTTGCTATGGCTCCTAAGCAAATTAACCGAAAAGAATACATCCATAACATTGAACCCAGCCTCAGACATCTTACTCGGTCTCAATCAGACACAGTGCGTATCCAAATCTCACAAGTACTGACTTCGGTTAACCCACCTCGGCCCAACCTCACTATTCATTAATAACACATAGTCAATGAAAGACAACACAATTAACGAGTTGGTCAGTTTACTTCATATCCTATTTGTAAATCCGCTAATTAAATTAAGTTTTCTTAGACAAGCGGTTAATAAATAATTCATGAAGCTTACATTGTTTTGCTTTGCGCTTAATATATGGTTTCGATTTATGGATATCACTTTTAGCTCCATTTTAGGTTTGTAATGTCAGAAATAGACCTAAAAACAATTAAATATAATCGATTCTAATTTTACGCAAATGTTCAGTTTCTTTAATTTCTCAAACGCATGTATTACCTAGTCGTTCAAATAATGTAAAATGATATTTTAAAAATTATTTTGATTAGCATTGTTTCCGTTGTTAATGTTACATAAGTGCGACATTTGCCGTAAGCAATTTCTATCAGATGTATTGGAAATCCACTGATATAAAAAATATTTATTAGCTGATTACTAATTTTGAAAGTCTGTGACTTTTAAGTTATAATTGATACAAAAGTTTCTTTTTGTACGATCTAGTCTTGTCTTTTGCTGGGGTGACGAAATTACTTCAAAGTCCATAGGCAATAGATACTGAAGTATATCTACTATTCTTTAATTAAAAGTCACAGTTATGCTACAATCAAATAGCAAAATTACACCGTGAGATATAATTGAGTCTAATGTTTTCAATTAGTTTCTTTTTGCACGACCTAGTCTTTGCTTTTGCTGGGGTAGCGAAATGATTTCAAAGCCCGTAGGCAATGGATATTGAAATAAATCTACAATTCATTAATCAAAAGTCACAGTTATGCTACAATCAAATAGCAAAATTATACCGTGAGATATAATTGAGTCTAATGTTTTCAATTAGTTTCTTTTTTCACGACCTAGTCTTTTCTTTTGCTGGGGTAGCGAAATGATTTCAAAGCCCATGGGCAATGGATATCGAATTAGATCTACAACTTAATAATCAAAGATATACTACAATCAAATGGCAAAACCTATTCAAGACTTTGTCAAGTTCAAGCGGGGAAATTTGTTTTGGGTCTGTGGAAACACTGCGGGACGCTATACAGATTTTTGTCCTGAAATTTGAAATCCAATACATATTAGACATGCCTAACGAAGAATTAACTACGAATTCGTCAAAATTATCTAAAACGTTCGTGCTCAAAATATCAAGATAACATTCAATTCCATATCAACTATCCTTGTTGACATTTCTAGAAGAAAGGTTGTATATTTTGATTGAATTTTAGGGCGATGAATTTTATTTTTCCATCAGTTTTCAGTGAGAAATTAAAAATATGTCTCTAAATTAGGAACTTGAATGTCAAAAGGACTTGCAGATTCCGTACAGACCTAGAACGGAGCGAAAAGTGAAAATGACAAATCATATACAAATCGAAAGCTTTTATGGGCTACACAAAATAGCAATGCAATATTTACACACTAAAAACGAAGAGAGAATGTAAATATGGATTTTATCATTTTATGACATGATTTCTTCTTCTTTCGAATCATGTATACAATACAAAAATATCATAAAAGCAAATTCTTCAATAATTTGAAACAAGTTTTACTACCTAACTGTACAATAATCAGTGTAAAACTATCATTGAGAATGAAAAACATAAAATGATAAAGAAATTATAACATGACTCTAATACATATTGAAATCTATAAAAAATAATCGATCTACGTTAATTTGTGGAGGTGCCGTGGTCGAGTGGTCTAAGGCGCGGCACTTGAAAGGAGATCGGAGGATCGGAGGTTCGATTCCCGTTAAAAGAAGCACATTAAAGATCATATTACCCATAAGCCTTAATAGCCCCATCTCAAGTCCTCAACTACTCATATCGGGCCAGGTTTATTACCCATAATACTGAGCAGTGTCGTCTTAAAATTGAATTCTTATCTCAATGATTATATCACCAAGTAGGAAACTGGCACCTTTCCTCTCAAAATAATTAATTTCTGTTCGAAAATAAAATTCTATACTGATTCATCTTTTTCATTCCTAATAGTAAATGTCAAAATTTACGTTCCCACGACTGTTCATTAATAACACACAGTCACATGGTTTTGATTTGTGAATATCACTTTTAGCTCTGTTTTAGGTCAGGTATACTATCGGATACAAGTGTTCGCGATCGAGTAACTTACGACTGGCAAAACAAATGGAAACAGTTTCCCTTCATGAGCTTGCATCAACACGGCGCCGATGCCGACATGCATCCGTGCGCACAACGAACTCGCTATCGATGTCCGTAATCTTAGTACAGTAAAATGACTCAGCCTGCTCTTAAGTGTTCGGAAAGCGTGTTCATGCGCTCTCTTTAGTTTCTATTTCTTGCCCTTTTCTCACTTATTTTTGTCTTTTTTTTTACTTAATCCCTTCGTGTTTTACCTCTTCCCTCCTATTCATATTTCCCTCTTCAGTCTTTACTTTGTTTTCTCTTTGTTTGTTACTCATCTATCTCCATCCACTTACTATCCTTACTACTACTACCCTGGCTATCTTACAAAATAAACCTAAATCATGATTCAATCTAATTTTTAACATTCTTGGATTAAAACATAAAAGATATCATATATTGAGAAAAAAAACACAAATTCGGAAAGGTGATGTCATGGGCTTGGTCATTGCACAAGACGACATGCATAAATAAACTGTTTCACCGAAATACTACAGACTTTAAAATGTCATAACGTTGTATTTCCTTGTACGTTTTTGATAAGATTTCAGTATGTTCTTTTGTATAATTTACTTTCTAATCATTGTATTTCAATCCTAGAGTATCACCCCTTTAAGAACTTTAAAGTATGTTGTAGTCATCAGTTGATCAGGGGCGGATCCAAGGGGAAGGGGCCCATCCAGCCTCAGCCCCCTATCCATCCATCCACCCATCCACCAATCCATCCACCCATCCATCCATCCATCCAGTCATCCGTCCATCCATCCAGTCATCCATCCTTCATCCATCCACCCAACCATCCATCCATCCACCCAACCATCCAGTCATCCATCCATCCATCCATTTTTTCTTAGATTTCATTTTTTTTCATCTAAAAACAGGGTAGCCCTTTATGGTTTATCTTTCATGGAGTCCTAGCCGGCAGGATGGTATTTTATAAAGCTCTTTTTAAGTTATGCACAACTCTTTTTATGCATGACTGGAGCATTCTCTTGAATGGAACATCCGCAGGCATTGATCGGTGACTTCACACATTTTCCTTTTAACGTTGATTATAGATCTCTTGCACAAGTAACATTACTATGATATAAATTGGTGATTACAGCAGTTTCTGCACTTGGTTTTCTCTTCTGCTCTACCTTCACTTCACAGAGAAAGCCTGGCGTTTGCTACAGAGCCTGTCTTTGCCAGCCTAGCCAATATATTAGGTTGCCATGACAACATGCCGACGCCCATACCACCAGACATTGGAGAACACAAATTGTTTGAAGTCGAGATCAAATATGGCTTTCTACAGGTGGGTTATGTGCCGTCAATATAAAGTAATTTACACATGCTTGTCACTAAATTGTAATTTATATGTTTACACTATTTTGAAATAACAGAATTTGAATGACATGTTCAGATAGCATCGTACATTGACATAGGGAATGATTTGAAAAAAAAATGTGAATCTTTCGGCTACAGTAGTATGATATCATAGGAAACAAAATTGAAATTAAAACTTATCTCTGAATATTTTGATGTTTTGTGTTTCTGATACATTGTAGAACATGACTTATTGTTTGTTTGCTCTTTTACAGTTAACAGATGCCTTGAAGTTTCTTCACAATGATGTTCATATGGTCCATGGTAATATATCACCAGCAAGTATTATCTTGAATGGTAATGGAGCCTGGAAACTACCTGGATTTGACTTTGTTATCCCTTCCTCATCACCACCTGATCAATCACTAAGTCACACGACTTTGTTATCCCTTCCTCATCACCACCTGATCAACCAGTAAGTCACATGACTTTGTTATCCCTTCCTCATCACCACCTGACCAACCAGTAAGTCACATGACTTTGTTTTCCCTTCCTCATAACCACCTGATCAACCAGTAAGTCACATGACTTTGTTATCCCTTCCTCATCGCCATCTGATCAATCACTAAGTCACACGACTTTGTTATCCCTTCCTCATCACTACCTGATCAACCAGTAAGTCACATGACTTTTTTTATCCCTTCCTCATCACCACCTGACCAACCAGTAAGTCACATGACTTTGTTTTCCCTTCCTCATAACCACCTGATCAACTAGTAAGTCACATGACTTTGTTATCCTTTCCTTTTCACCACCTGATCAACTAGTAAGTCATGTGACTTATTTGTCCACCTCATCACCACCTGATTATCCAGACATTTTTGTCCCTTCCTCATCACCACCTGATCAATCACTACATAACATGATATTGTGATCCTTTCCTCATCACCACCTGATCAACCAGTAAGTCGTGACTTCGTTTTCCTTTCCTGATCACCACCTGATCAACCAGTAAATCACATGAGTTTGTTATCCCTTCCTCATCACCACCTGATCAACAGTAAGTCACATGACTTCGTTTTCCTTTCCTCATCACCACCTGATCCACCAGTAAGTCACATGAGTTTGTTTTCCCTGAACCTCATAACCACCTGATCAACTAAGTCACATGACTTTGTTATCCCATTTATCATCACCACCTGATCAACCAAGTAAGTCACATGACTTTGTTTTCCCTTCCTTATAACCACCTGATCAACCAGAAAGTCACATGACTTTGTAAATCCTTTCTCATCACCACCTAATATTCCTGCAAGTCAGATGAATGTTAAAGAAATTTATCACAAAGCTGTTCGTAAGATAAGAGCGACTTTATGAACGACTGGTGAACCTTTCTTACGTGCTAAATAATCACCAATGAACATTAATGGTGAATATCATTTACCACAAGAAAGGATCACCAGTTGTTCTTGTCGCTCTTAACTTACGAACAGCTTTATGAAACGGCCCCAAGGCCCCAGCTATATTTTTACAGAGAATGAAGTTCTTTTAAAAGGCATTTGCCATGTCTAAGTGAGGACCATTACATTGTATAGTATCATGGCATCTGATATATTTCACTTCTTTGAGGTAGGGGATTTTATCACCCAAGCAGCTCTACAAGTTTGAATTTGGGTGAAAAACTTTGGCCTTTTAAAATGTAAACTTGCAATTACTAGTCCCTCTCTGTATATAGTTTAAAAAGATCAGGAATAAAGCACTCCTCTTGTATTTTTAGATCGATAGCTGCACTTATTCTCTCTATCATGTAGTGTCATTTTGTTATGGTGTTTTCAAATTTTCTTTTGTTTTTATATGATTACCTGGTTATGTCTCCCATTTCTTTTTTTATAGAAAATGACCAAATCCAACAGCCACATAGCAATATGACGATGATGATGGTGACGAATGATGGTGATGATGATGATGATGAAGCTGATGATGATATGATGATGATGTGATGATGATGACGATGATGGTGATAATGATGATGATGGTGATGGTGATGATGATGATGATGGTGATGATAATGATGATGATGGTGGTGATGATGATGATGGTGATTATAGAAAGTGACCAAATCCAACAGCCACACAGCAACATGACCAGTGGCGTACCTAGGATTTTCCACAGGGGGGGGGGGGGGCAAAACCGTCCGCCAAAAAATTTGACAAGTAAACAAAAAAAAGGTCTTCAATCACAGGATTTCATACCAGAAAAAAGTCTTCAGGCTTGTCAGGGGGGGGGCAATAAAGGTATTCAAGCTCGTCAGGGGGGCAAAAAGGTCTTTCAAGCTCGTCAGGGGGGGGGGGGGCAGGGATACGTACTTTGCATGGGTTGGGGCTGACTACCCCCCGTAGGTACGCTAGTGAAAATGACGATGATAATGATGGTACTGATGATGATTGTGATGATGATGATGATGAGGTGGTGGTGGTACTGATGATGTTGATGATGATGATGATGATGATGACGATTATGATGATGTTGATGGTGATGATGATGATGTTGATGTTGATGATGATGTGGTGATGATGATGATGATGTTGATGATGGTGATGATGTTGATGACGATTATGATGATGTTGATGGTGATGATGATGATGATGTTGATGATGATGTGGTGATGATGATGATGATGTTGATGTTGATGATGATGTGGTGATGATGATGATGACGGTGGTGATGATGATGATGGTGGTGATGATTTTGATGATGTTGATGATGATGATGTGGTGGTGATGATGATGAGGTGGTGGTGGTGATGCTGCTTGATGAGTTAAAGCCGGGTAATAATATCCAAGTCCTTTGGAAGTGCATAGAGACGTTATTCATAATGTGTTATGCACTGTACACGAACTGACTATTATTATTATTATTATTATTGTGATATAGAGTAAAAAATTGTTGATTACTGTGGATTTGACCTGCATAAAGCATATTGAATGGAAATATGATTTATCAATATCCTTCTTGTTTTGATTTTTCAGCTGCGAAGTCTGAATATATCTTTATTATCAAGCCTTCCTGATGGTTTAAAAGAGTATGTGAAGATGTTACTAAGTACGACACCCACCATCAGACCAGACGCTGATCAACTCGGCAAGGTAAGAGAAGTAAAGTGCGCCCCCATGAAAAATGAAACCAAGAATCATCGTTTCTTTATCATGACTTAATCACAAATGAAATTGATAAATGACCTATTAATGTAAAGCTTAGAATCTCTTTGGCATGGTATAACCAAGGCTCCACACTAACTTTTTTTCTTGGTGGCCCAATCGGTACACCAAAATCATTAATTTCATATTTTTGGTGGCCCGCAAAGCAAATCTAGTTGCCCTGAAACAATAGAAAACATTACAATTCATCAAAATTCTGGTAGCCAAACCGGGCCACCAAGTGTTGGCTTTTACAGAATTTTGGTGGCCCGACTCTCATTTTTGGTTGCCCTGGGCCACCAGGCCACTGCTAATGTCGAGCCCTGGTATAACTTATATGAGCCCTTATCTACACATTAGTGAGTAAAGCAATCTGCCGAAATCAATGAAAATGTGAGAAAAATTTGATAAATAAGAATTTTGTGAACATTTGAATGCTGAGGTCACAAATGTAATGGAAATCCTTCCATTGGCAGTGCGACCATGATGTGCGATATCAAATGTTTACAATTCTCCCCCCTCTCCCCCTCTGTCATTGGTTTAAACCCCAATTTTATCAAGCCATCCGTATTCCATATTTTTATGACGTTGGTATCTTCACTCTCCAATGTGTAGATGCATTGGTCTAATCATTCTTAATGAAGTCATTCTTAGATTCCATATTTTGATGACATTGCTGCAATAACTCTTTTTAAATTCATTCTTCGATTCCCTATTTTGATGACATTACTGCAATCATTCTATTTGAATTCATTCTTAGATTCCATATTTTGATTACATTGTTGCAATCATTCTATTTGAATCCATTCTTAGATTCCATATTTTGATGACATTGCTGCAATCATTCTATTTGAATTCATTCTTAGATTCCATATTTTGATTACATTGTTGCAATCATTCTATGTGAATCCATTCTTAGATTTCATATTTGATGACATTGTTGCAATAATTCTATTTGAATTAATTCTTAGATTCCATATTTTGATTACATTGTTGCAATCATTCTATTAGAATCCATTCTTAGATTTCATATTTGATGACATTGTTGCAATCATTCTATTTGAATTCATTCTTAGATTCCATATTTTGATGACGTTGGCGCAATGACGCTCCAGTACGTTGACTCATTGTTTCAACAAGAAAGCAAACAGAAAGCTCAATTCTTCAAAGGTCTTCCAAAAGTAATCTCAACTCTTCCCAAGGTAAGTCGGATTTGACGGATGGAGGGTTTTACAATAGACCGGTTCATGGTTACCTAATGGATAAATTTGTTCAAATAAGCTTTCATTTCTTTTAATAGGATAGGTGATTTTCAAAACAAAATATAAGCCTGCCTTACATAGCAGGACGCAGAAATGGAATAGAGCAGGTTACTGGAATTTAGCACATCAGTGAACACTTTATGAAGGTATTTGATGCATTTCTGCTTTGAATGCTTTAGCATGTTTCTGTTATAAAGTACTTTGCCAACTGTTCAATACCAGTCATTAGTGGATGCGTTTTCGCTTAATGATAACTATTATTTTGATGATGATCATCATCATTATTTTTTTTCTTTGTTAGAGGGTTGTGCAGCAGAGGATAGTGGTGGTACTGATGATGATTGTGATGATGATGATGATGATGAGGTGGTGGTGGTACCGATGATGTTGATGACGATTATGATGATGTTGATGGTGATGATGATGATGGTGATGTTGATGATGATGTGGTGATGATGATGATGATGTTGATGATGGTGATGATGTTGATGACGATTATGATGATGTTGATGGTGATGATGATGATGATGTTGATGATGATGTGGTGATGATGATGATGATGTTGATGATGATGATGATGTGGTGGTGATGATGATGAGGTGGTGGTGGTGATGATGTTGATGACGATCATGATGATGTTGATGGTGATGATGATGATGTGGATGATGTGATGATGATGATGTTGATGATGTTGATGATGATGTGGTGATGGTGATGATGATGTGGTGATGATGATGTTGGTGGTGATGATGTTGATGATGTTGATGATGATGATGTGGTGATGATGATGATGATTATGATGGTGATGATGTGGTGATGATGATGATGATGATGATGTGGTGATGATGATTATGATGGTGATGATGATGATGATGATGATGATGCTGATGATGGTGATGTTGATGATGATGGTGATGATAATGATGATGTTGATGATGATTATGATGATGATGTTGATGATGATTATGATGATGATGTTGATGATGATGTTGATGATGATTATGATGATGAGGATGATGATGATGATGATGTTGATGATGATGTTGATGAAGCTGGTGATGATGTTGATGATGATGATGTTGATGATGGTGATGTTGATGATGATGTTGATGATGATGTTGATGATGATTATGATGATGATGATGCAGAGCTGCCAAGTAGTACTGATATTCAGTATTCAGTACTGAAAAGTGAGAAGAATACTGATATTTTAATGTAAAATACTGATTTCTAAAGTTTCAGCTTTATGTATTGTCCTGTGGTATTTTTATTTAAATACTGATTTCCTCACCTAAATACTGATTTTCAACTTTAAAAATACTGAAATATTCTTTTTCAGGTTGGCAGCTCTGATGATGATGATCATTATTATTAATTTTATTATTTTTATGGTCATGTCATTATTATTTTCATTCTTAGAGGGTTGTGCAGCAGAGGATACTACCATGCTTGTGTAAGGAGTTCATGAATCCTGACATGGTGCCGTTTGTCCTTCCCAATGTACTGTTAATCGCTGAACAATGCTCTGATCAGGAGTATGTAAAGCTGGTCTTACCAAGCCTAAAGAATGTCTTCAAGATGCAAGAACCTGTTCAGGTAAGGAGTAGGATGGCAGGAAAACCTAGCCCATGATCTCGGCAAGGCTGCAGCTTTTTTGTTTGCCATTATGAGTCTGAAACGTTAGCAATACGTCTGATGAAGAATACTATGAACCATGGCTGCGATGCTGTCATAGACTATACAAACCGGTCTTGCGTCAATTGTTTTCTTTTTATCGACTAGGATTTAGGGCGGGTTTTTCATTTTATATGATATGGGAAAGCTCCTCGCATATTATGTAAAATATTAAAAACTTATAAGCCGTCGTAATTCTATTAGACTGTGAAGGATTTTTATCAAACCTTCACCAATATATTTCTCAAATTTATCTGCTGTAAAAAAAATAAACTTACAGTTAGAGTGAACTTCCCCCTTAAAGGTCTGCCCCAGATGTTAATAAATATCCTATCTGATTGATATACAGTGTGTTTCCGAAAAAGGAAACTGGGACTCCCACTCCTTTTTTCTTAAAAGGCAATTATGATATTTTATTTGCATCATCATATAATTTGATTATTCTTCTACATTTTGATACCTAATATGTGACAAATACTTCACACGCATTAATGAGCAAGAGGAGTTTAGAATTTTAATGTTGAAATCAGTTTGCACAGATAAATTGGACAAGATTTGTTTGTGATACGACAACTGTGCCTATTTGACGATTGGCTCATTAAAATTTCTTTTGTATTCTCTGTTTAGTTGCTCACTGATCCCTGAAATGAGAGTGGATTCGTTTGTGCACAAATTATAAGTGATAGGGCTAAATATTTATTGTTTGTAACCTGCCAAGCATGAATGATTTGCTAAGCTGTTGGTCTCAAATTAAAGATGAGATTTCTTTCTTACCATAAGTATCAAATTCATATTAAAAATATGTTTAAGATAGAAAGAAACATTTGGAACAAGATAGCTTGGGTGAATACATAAAAATCTAAGAAACAGATCAAAGAAAGTTTGATAAAAATCAGACAAATAATGAGAAAGTTATGAGCATTTGAGTATTGCGATCACTAATGCTATGGAGATCCTCATATTGGCAGTGCGACAAAGATGTTTCCGGTTTCCGTTTCCGCTGAATGTTAGATCTAATGGTACATGTTGCATGCTGTCACGGAACCCAGGGAACTCCGGCCCGGGAAGCGGGCCGTAGCTCCCTGGGTTACATATCAGCTAGCTAGCTGGGTTAGCTGATACGTTGTCTTTATTTACGGGCCAACAACTCTTCAGTTCATGTATTGGTTTGTGGAGCCAATGCGGTTCAGCTTAACAACCAAAATACAGAGACTGAAGCTTTTTGGTCTAGCGTTCTATGAGAAACACACAACAATTAACTACCGTCAGTTTCTCACACCTCGACTTCAAAGTTCAAAGTCATCGATCACAACAAGGTAAGAAGCCACTTGGTCCTTCCCCCCCCTAAAAAAATTTTTTTTTGCTTGTCCAATTTTTTACCTGTGTCCATCCCAAAATGTAAGGTGGCCCCCCTCTAATTTTTTTTCTTGGCCACTGTCCCGGCCCGTGATAAGTTTCAGTATTTTTGGAGGACACCTAGTGGCATCCCTGCATTACTTAAATGAGAATGAAACTCTTGGAGCGAGTTAGCTTTTGTGAAAGCAGAAAAATCAAAGAATAAGATCAACAAAAGTTTGAGTAAAATAGGACTAGCAATAAAAGAGTTATGAGCATTTTAATGTCTAGATTACTAATGCTATGGAGATCCTCCCATTGGCAATGCGACCAAGATCTGTGATGTCACACATGTACAACTCTCCCATTTGGACACTGAAAATATACCCCAAACATATCTTTTTGCTCATTCTAATCATATGACAAATGATTCATCAATGATATAATGTTGTGAAACCTCTGTACTTGCCATCTCATAATTAAGAACGCCTCACCTTGTGATAGACTCTATAAAAGTGAGAAAATAAGTGAAATAAGTACTAAAGTAATGAGGGTGTTGTACGTGTGTGACATCACAGATCTTGGTCGCATTGCCGATGGGAGGATCTACATGGCACTCGTGATCTCAATATTCAAATGCTCATAACTTTCTTATTATTCATTCAATCTTCCTCAAACTTTTAACAATATGTTTCTTTTATTATTCTCTTTGATATTGATTCAGCTGGTTTCAAGGGTTTCATTCTCCTTTAAGTAACAGTTAGGCCTACCGGTATATATTTCACTTAACATGCCTTTTATCACATCTATCAGTAGATCATGTGTGATTTCTTTTCTATAGGAGTGCATGTAATATATATTTTTAAAGAATACATCATGGATGAAGAGTTTGTATTGCCATAAGAAAAAGCAAAAAGAGACATTTTAGGGGTATTTTATTGTCCATCAAAGGGAAAGTTGTTCACATGTGACATCATACCTCCTTGTCACATTGCCAATGGGAGGATCTCCATGGCATTAATGTTTTCAAGATTAAAATGCTCATAACTCTCATTATTTGTCGAATTTTTCCCAAACTTTCTTTGTTCTTATTCTTTAATTCTGTTTTGACACAAGCCTACTCGTTCCAAGGTTTCATTCCCCTTTAATGATTGCAAAATCTATCTCTTCCTTTTTCGTGGGATGCAGTGTATGTCTGTTAGAACTCAATCGCGTACATTTGTGAAATTACCCCGCTGATGTATCTCTTTTGGTTGTTTCTTTTTAAAGATTTTGCTGATCTTCATGCAACGGATGACACTCCTACTGACCAAAACACCCTCAGATGACATCAAGAATCATGTTCTACCCATGGTCTATAGGGCATTAGAATCGTCTTCAGCACAGATACAGGTTAGTAAAGAGTTTTGATTGATCCGATCAGTGACAACTATTGAAAGCGATATAGATCTAAAATGCATATGTCCGTTCAATATGTTTTCTAAAAATGCATGCATCATGGCCTATGGGGCTTTAGAATCGTCTTCAGCTCAGATTCAGTTTAGCGCAGAATAGCTTCATCTAATATGAAGAAAGTAACAGTTGGTCCAATTAATATTAATAATTAATAATATTAGTATGGAAAGCCAAATATATCTAAAATTCCTATGTCCATTCAATATGTTTTCTAAATATGCATGCATCATGGTCTATAGGGCTTTAGAATTGTTTTTAGCACAGGGTGCCGTTTCATAAAGCTGTTCGTAAGTTAAGAGCGAATTTAAGAACGACTGGTGATTCTTTCTTGTGGTAAACGGTATAATAAATTGGCGATGGTTTAGCGCCTAAGAAAGGATCACTAGTCGTTCTTAAAGTCGCTCCTAACTTACGAACAGCTTTATGAAACGGCCCCCAGATATAGATTATCAAAGAATAGCCCTATCTTCTGAAGAATTGCGATTGATCCGATTAATCACAACTATGGAGAACCATGCATGTGTTAGTTGAAAGTGTTTTCTAACTATGATCATTACTTTTGCACCATCCATCTTCTTTACAAATGTGTGTGCTCTCCTTTGTTTTCCAAATGGATGTCATGTTTATATCTTGTGTGAAGCATTATTAATTACAAAAAGAAGGCAAAAAAACAAAAGAGATTACTTTGTCCCAAGCCATTCACAAGATTTTTCATTTAATATAATTGATTGACAAAAGTGTATTGCATATGATTCACCATCTAACACTGTTTCCTGGAAGGGCCATTACTGAACTTTCTTTGCCCAAATGGGGAGGAAATATAACTTTACTTTTAGAACTGTTTGACTGGCGGAAGAATTTGAACAATTTAATTGTTTCTGATGATGAATGAGATCTCGTCACAAGATACATTTTCATATATTTTCTAAAATGAATCTGTCAACATATCTTTGATGGTCAGATATGAAATCTAAGATAAATTTCCTGTCTTATGGTAGTGAACATTTATTTCCCCTAATATAATCCTTATTTTATATGTATTTTTGTTTCCTGCCATTTGAAATATGTGTCTATGGTGAATTATTTGTGGGTATGACACCGTTAGGCCTTTGGATATTTCTATCTAATTTTCAATGTGTTTCTTCAGGAGCTGTGTCTAAATATTCTACCTACATTTGCTGGGATGATAGAGTATAATTCAATAAAACATTCCATAGTCCCACGAATGAAGAAACTTTGTTTGGAGACATCCCTTCTGGCGGTGAGTATTAACCCCAGTATTTTAGGAGATCATATGGCAGGGTGGGTTGGGGCCCTTCCAAGCTCCCCTTGAAATCTTGGTCGATGACCGTGCCATTGCACCTATCGCCCCCGACCTAATCTACAAAATTGTTAAGTAATTTTTTTTTCATGGAATTTTTTTTAGTTAAAGCCATTTACCATAGTCACCTTGACAGCTCAAGAACTTAACTACTCCTGTATTGGGGCTATTCCACGGTTACTCACGTTATATTTGGAGATACCTTGACTCATACTTGGAGCTGTAACTCCATTATTATTCGTAGGAACTAAACATCTTTTTATCACAACAAAGTATGCAGTCTGACTATCCTTTGTATAAAAACAAAACTTGGGAAATTTTATTATGCTCCTGGGAAATCTTTGAAATGTGTCGGTTACTCATATTACATGATTTGGACATGCATAATATGAAAAGTCGACATAAGTGAAAAATGTCCTCATACAAGGCTTTCATGAAAGTTGATTATTTCCATTTCAAAAAAGTATATTAAGGAGACAAACTTTGTATATGATTCAAAAATAAAGAACACATGGTTTTTACTAGGGGTGCAGATAAAGTGGTTACTCAGTACAAAGACACATTGAGCTCATGTCCACCAACCTATGGAATTGCCCATTGTCATTCCACGATCTTTAAACCCAATTGGACTAGGGGGGCAACCAATTAGAATAAAAAATGATTACCCTTTATGAATTTCATTTCCTACAGACTCTGTACACAAAGTATAAAAATGAGCCCTTTTCAGCATGTTATTGTCTCATAAAGCATCAGATGGCATCGCAATGCTGTACCTGTATTTCAGATATTTATACCAGGATGCGTCAATGGGAAATCCTTGCATGTATAGTGATGTGATAAGATACTAACCTTTATGAACCCATTGGTGTACTCTTTTCTGATGATCAGGTTCGTGTGGGATGTCTAGTGAGCCTGGGCAAGATGCTAGAGCACATGGACAAATGGTTTGTCCTTGATGACATCATTCCACTCCTTCTACAGATACCTTCAAGAGAGCCGGCTGTTCTGATGGGAATCTTAGGTATGTCTGTTAGGATACTGGCGAGTCTTGGTTAGATCACATGGATAAATGGTTTGTCCTTGATGATATCCTACATATATCAAGAGAGCCAGCTGTTCTGATGGGAATCTTAGGTAAATGGTTTGTAAGGGTACTAGCGAGTCTTGGCTAAAGCACAAGGATAAATAGTTTGTCCTTGATGATATCCTTCTACAGATATCATCAAGAGTCCCGGCTGTTCTGATGGGAATCTTAGGTAAATGGTTTGTCCTTGATGGTGTCATTCCACTTCTATCTATTTCATGAAGAGAGTAATGCATTGATGTATTAATGGAATAATATGATAAAGAAATAGAATTATGAAGCAATGCAGTTTTGCAGACGGAAATTAATTTATGTGTTTACTTATATCACTGCTATACATTACTTAATTACCATGGTAATGTATTATTCACACAACAAACTTGCCAAATGACTAAAGACATGCTTTCTTTTGTTTCAGGTATCATCAAAGTGGCTATGACCCATAAGAAGCTAGGAATCAGCAAGGATGTCGCTGCCACTAAGTTACTACCATTCCTCTTCCCACTCTCCATTGATAATAACCTCAATCTAAATCAGGTAAGATTATCAACTTCATCAACATCATACGACCTGCCACCCAAAACCAACAATAAGTCGACCAAAATGAATTATGAGATTTTTTAATTAGATTTTTATTGAGCTTATAGCACATCCTTGCGTTGAAATGATAATTGGTCAAAATTTAGTAACAATAATGCATACGTGTCAGTGATAAGGAGATTGGTACCATTTCTTTTGTTTATGTATCACAGTTAATGCATACATGTCACTTATAAGGAGATTGGTACCATTTCCTTTGTTTGTATATCACAGTTTAATGCATACATGTCACTGATAAGGAGATTGGTACCATTTCTTATGTTTGTGTATCACAGTTTAATGCATACAAGTCAGTGATAAGGAGATTGGTACCATTTCTTTTGTTTGTATATCACAGTTTAATGCATACATGTCAGTGATAAGGAGATTGGTTCCATTTCTTTTGTTTGTATATCACAGTTTAATGCATACATGTCACTGATAAGGAGATTGGTACCATTTTTTTGTTTGTGTATCACAGTTTAATGCATACATGTCACTTATAAGGAGATTGGTACCATTTCTTTTGTTTGTGTATCACGGTTTAATGCATACATGTCAGTGATAAGGAGATTGGTACCATTTCTTTTGTTTATGTATCACAGTTTAATGCATACATGTAATTGATAAGGAGATTGGTACCATTTCTTTTGTTTATGTATCACAGTTTAATGCATACATGTCACTGATAAGGAGATTGGTACCATTTCTTTTGTTTATGTATCACAGTTTAATGTATACATGTCAATGATAAGGAGATTGGTACCATTTCTTTTGTTTATGTATCACAGTTTAATGCATACATGTCAGTGATAAGAGACCTCATCAAATTGGTTGAGAAGGAACAAAGAGTCAAACTGGAACAACTGAACGCTTTACAAGAAGAACAAAAGTATGTTTAAAATTATTTATATATCACGTCTACACTACCATGTCTGTGTTCTATAAATCTTTCCCTTCCTCCCCTCTCTCTCTTTCCTTCTTATTATTTTTGAAGTTGAAATATTAAAGAAGATTTTGAGAATATAAGTTCAATATATCAAACTATAGTTAAAGCTTTTAAGCCCAGTAATGATATTATTGAACTCATTTTCTCTGACAGAATTGAAGTATGATTTTAGTGAGACTTTAATCTTTCTAAAATTTCCAAGATATTTAGTGATTCAGTAATTTAAAAGCCTTTTCTCTATCAATATGTTTATTGAAAAAAAGGTAAATGAAATAAGGATTAATAACACTTATATTATTAGTTCTAGAGTGTGTTAATTGATGGATATTTTCCATGAAGGATTTAAGGCAGATTTTGGATTTAGTGTAAAGAGTTGTTGGAATGATACATTTCTCTTATTGTACACCCCTAGGACGTCAGTGGAATTTGCCCAGAAGCTACAAACCAGTCAAGGAAATGGAGATGTTCCATTGTCATTGAGAGGGGAGAGCAATACTTCTGGAGGGGCAGGAGTGAGTTGAAAAAAATATTAACTGTATTACAGTGTTATGATATACAAAAGCTTCTAAATGACTGGATTTTTTTCTCTTGCATGCCAGTTAAAACTGAAAAGGAACATATAAGATATCATATCACTTGGTTGGCTTCTGTTGTTTTTAACAGGAAAATTGATAAAAGTTGATAAAATTGATTTAAAGTCTGTTTGGAATGTGATTGCTTTAGGAAAGAATTTTGGCATATTTCATTGTGAAATGTTTAATCTCACTTGACAACTGGATGAGACGCACTGAAATAAAATGTCAAACTTTAACTTTAAATTTCTGTCATGATAAAACTGAATAGTCTAATTTAACTCTTTAAGAGCCATTGGCAGCTATGCGTGCCCTTAGCCCTCTAGTGCCATTGGCACGTATACGTGCCAGAATATTTTTTTTTGTTTAACCAATTTTACAGCCAGAAAATCAACACCATATTCTGTGTTTTTAATGTTGTTATACTGGCAATTAATTCACAATTCATTTTATCATATAAAAAATAGTGGTTTACATAGACATTTTTTGAGTAAAATTGTATTTTTGCATCATTATTTTGAAGAGTTGATTTCGGATATTGCCGCGATCTGAATCAAGATTTCCCCTATAGACACGTGTGATATAACGGTTGTGTGTAGCAATACACATACTTCTATGGGCAGAGCAAAGGCGAATGTGCGAAGGCATTCAGCTCGGAATTGACCAATGACAGAGCGGTACGATGTTCCTCACCCAACACTACTCGCCCATTCGCTATTGTTACATGAATATTCATAAGCTATCGATCGGGTCTTTTGCAGGCCCGTATGGTAGTATTCTTGTGTCAAGGCTTTTTCTGCCTGCAAATGTGCACGGTTTGGGAGATATTTTTTTTTTTTTGGGGGGGGGGGTGGGGGAGGGGGCGGGGGAAAGGTCTTATACTTTGTTTTTAGCATTCTCACAAAAATGTTCTCGTTATAAATATATGAGTAAAGAAGGCTGTCATTTCCAACTCTCGTCTGCGCACTGCAATAATCACACTCATTATTTATTTATTCATTTATTATTGTTATCATTATTATCATTATTAGTATTACTATCATCATAATCATTATTATCATTATTTTTATTGTTATTATTATCATTATTCTTCTCCTTCACCTTCTTTTTATTATTATTAATGTTATTGCCATCAGAATTATCATCATCATCATCATGATTATTATTCAAAAATAATTGTTGTAATCATATCAATTGCATTCCTTCTGCAGCCAAACTCTCTCTTCATAAACTTAAGATCAGGTAAATAACGGTTCATATTCGTTTGTGTTTTTATAGCCAAAATCATTTAAAAAATGATTGTTATGCTTATCAATATCATATTCAAACTTCTCAAAAAAAGATGAATCGTTCAATATTTTCCTCGAATTAAATAGGAAGAACCAGAAAAATAAATGTAATAATTAAAACGGCCGATAATGCCGCTTTATTCGTCTCAAGATTTATTTTTTTTCAAGGTGGATGTTTTTCCTTTGCTAAATCAAACCATTGGTCAGAGAAAAAGTAAATGGAGTTTATAAAGTGATATCAGATGTTTTTTGGAAAAGAAAGAAAGGGATACATTAACAAAACCGATTAGACCGACCTGTTAGTTGCTGCATCATTGACGTCACTATCAAGGGGATTTTAAATCGACTTTAGAGAGTAGAAATGGAAATGATAATGATGATAAGGGAAAGCATCCATATTGTATTGGCAGCGTGCACCCGGCGAGCACACCCCCGCTGCGGTAATTAGTGAACAGGATGTATCTCCCCGCTAGACGCAGCTAGCGGCGGCGCGCTGCTCAGATTAAAGCAGATTAACAAGAATCTAATCCTAGATTTTATCCTTGCAGCTTCTCGCCGCTTCTCGCAGCTTGCACGCGGCCAACTTGCAAGCGAATACTCGTACTCAAATGATGTGCTTTTTTATATTTCCGTTGGTGAAATGTGCGCGACCGATGCGGCGATTTTTCTTGTCCGCCCGACACGAAATGGAGGTATTAAACTATGAAATATTGAGCTAAAAAGACTCTTAGATTTTTAGCAAAATACTTCTTGTACGTTTCGAGGTGGAAAGATTCATATTGATATGAGTTTTATATTATTTCCCTTACGTAATAATTATCTATTTCTTCCAAAAAAGTACAATCATCACTTGTTTTTAATCCGACCCGACATTAAATAGGGCATAGAATCTTCTAGCAATGTAAAATTATCGTTTGCGTGTTTGTTTGGGTCCGTTTTGGCACGAAATGAAAGTATTAAAGAATGAAATATTGAGCTAACAAGTGTCTTAAAAACTTTAAAAAATATTTCTGGTACGTTTCAATGTGGAAAGATTCGTATTCATGTAATTAAACTTGCGAATTAATTACGTATTTCTTCGAACAATGTACGATAATCGCTTGTTCTTGAATTCGACCAGACATTTAATAAAACAAAATACATGGAATGTTAATTGATAACACGGGTCGTAGATTATTCTAAATATACTTTTAAATAGTTTTAAGGCGGGAAGAATCTAATTACCTTTCGTAATAATTTATGGTATTTTCCAACATTGTACGATTATCGCCTGTGTGTTTGTTTCCGCTCGGGCACGAAGTGAAGGTATAAAAGAATGAAATGTTTAGCTAAAAGTGTCTTAAATGGTTTAGAAATAATTCTGGTCCGTTTTTAGGTGGAAAGATTTGTATTCATATAATTAAACTTGCGAAATAATTACGTATTTCTTTGAACGATGTACGATAATCGCTTGCTCTTGAATTCGACCAGACATTTAATAAAACAAAATATATTGGAATATTGACAGATAACACGGGTCCTAGATTATTTAACGCGGAAATAAAATAACTATTCTATTCTTCGAACAATGTACGATGATAGCTTGTTCTTGAATCCGACCCGACATGAAATGAAGCAAAATATTTGGAATGTTTTTAGATAAAACGGGTAGCAGATTTCTAAATAGTTATGAGGCGGAAAGCATCTGACTTCCTTTTGCAATAATCTACGGTATTTTCCAACAATGAACGATTATAGCTTGTTTGTTTATTTCTGCTCCGACACGAAATGAAGGTGTAAATGTGCGAAATATTGAGCCATAAACTGTCTTATAAACGATCTAAGAAATACTTCTAGTACGTTTCAAGGTGGAAGGATTCATATATATCTAATTAACCCTGCTTAAAAATTAACTATTTCTTCCACCAATGTACGATAATCGCTTGTTCCTGTTTTAGAATGATATAATTCACCTTGCCATTAATTTGATGGTTCAAATTACAAAATTTGTGATTTTATGCCATAATATTTCATGCAAAAGTATTCAAGTAATTTCATTTCATTTTTACATAATCATTGAATTTGGTCGCAGCAGGTGAGTATAATAGTGCTTCTTCGCAATTCATTATGACTGTTTTCATACACGTACATGTATACACAATTAATCAATTTAATGAAAAACGCTCAAGCGCAATGAAAAGAGCAGGATCTTTCGCAGAATATTTATGTCCGCTACGCCCATGACCCTTCAATGATAATTAATCAATATAATCTAAGTCGGATACTTTCTTTGAAAAGAACTCGCCGCGCATTATATGGTGAAAGCAAAATGACGCTTTGATCTTTAATGACTTAAACAGCACCTTTGTTAGGTATTTCTTAATCATGCAGTTAATCTTAAAAGGGGATAAGAAGGAACATCCTGTGGAGTCTCTACTTTTTTGCCCTTGGTCGGCGAATTCATGTAAAGGGGGGGGGGTCGAAACTTATTAGACCTATAAAATCCCGGGCACGTTGAAATCAACAAAGTATATATAGCTCTATGGTATTATTATGTACAATTATATTTTTTAGGGCGGTAATGTCAATAGGCATCCAAACAGAATACCTTGTTAGAAGGCGGGATTACTTTGATTCTAACTTACCTTTTGTATCGGCGTGGGGATACAAAATCTATGCAAATTGTTAACATAATTAAAAGAAAGATAAACTTAAAAATAGGGGGGGTATAAAACCAAGTCCATACTCATGTGGGCACTTATGAGTGTAACTCCTAGATTTGCCCGGGGCCACAATGCCTTGCCGCCTTTTCAGCTACTTTAAGAGATATGCCTCATTATATTGCTATATAACTAAGATCAAATTTCATTTGGCCTTTGTAAATGGCGCAAGAACGAGAACACGACACGAAGTGCGCTTGAATTTTCTATAAGGCAGATCCTTGACAATTTTGATAGTTTTGACAAGTGAGAACGTTCGTAAATAATCAAATGAAATAAAGCTTCCATTTGTTGGGGGAGAGGGTGGGGGTGAGCAGGGAGGTACATGTATGGCAATTTTGAGTCCTCTACGCTTAACTGACTTTTGGAAGGACGTGTCCCCCCCCCCACCACATGTTTGATGTCCAACTACCCAAAACATATAATGTCGGCTTAATTGGTCGCTATTTTTAAAATCCCGTTCTTTAAATCTTCATGTTCTATTTTTCACATTTTTTTTTTTTAACATCCTTTAATTCATTCTATTTGCTTTTCTCCGTTTTCACACTTTCTTTTGCTCTCGCGATTTTTAAAATTACATTGAAAAATCATAATTACCCGAAACACTTTTGAAATATAATGTTCGTCTGTTTATTGCGTGCTCATTGTTCATAGTTTCATGTTGGGGTTTATTGGAATAACGTCAACCTGGTCAGGCTTCCTGCTTTCACTCCTGTTCAAAGAAATCTTGTAATAGTTATTTTTGCCAAGAAATGCACAAAGATCGTCCAGACAAAAAAAAACCGAGATGCCAACTGTTTTCAATGAAGCTCGGGCTCAATGAATTCGATCATGAGGACTAATCACTCCTTTGTGAAATGACGAAGTGCCAGTTGCTCGAACTTGTCACAATAGCTCTAATTTCTATAGGGAATTAAATCTATTGTTTCTTTGCATTTTATCGTTGAAAGGATAAAAGCATTGCAGCTCTAACTTTGTTGACAAATTAGATACAGGAGAAAAGTGACGCTTTTTGGACAAAATTGTTAGAGATGTAAAATAATCATCAACAATTGCGTATGCATCAATTAACTAGAAATGGCACGAACATGGCAATGATTCTGCATGGAGTGGAAATAGAACATATCGTCCCTTCTTCAGTCCACGTTCATTTACCGCCTTGTGATGTGCATCTAGAGCAATATAAAATTCTGAACGCAAATTGTATGAATATATGCGGATCATTATTTTATGTACATTACTATATTTTTAAATCCCCTTGCCCGTCATCCGGGGTAGGAGGATGGGCGGCAGCAGTGTAATTTTGATTAGGGGGAGGAGTAACTTTTTTATACTTAATTTCATATCGGAACAAGAACAAGCAATGGTTGCATCTTGTTAAAAGATGTAGATATTATAGCGTAGGGAGAATTAGATTCTTTCCGTTCCAAAACTCTTCAGAAGTATATTTTTGATGATTTAAGATCTTTATGAACTCGATATTTGTCAACTTCATACCGCCATTTTATGTCGGGTCGGATCTCTTTCCGATTCGAAACCTTTTAGAAGTATCATCTAGATCGAAACTCTGTATAGGTATATCTACGATTTTCTTGAAGTCGACCATCATTTTATAACGGGACGGATCAAGAACAACAATCGTATATTGTTGGAAGATATAGATATTCATAATCCTACAAAAATCAATTATTTCCACATCGAAAGTCTTCAAATATATTTTTATTGACAGAGGATATCTTTTAACTCGATATTCCATACTGAAATACTTTCATCTCATGCTGGATTGGATCAAGAATAAGACATTTTGCGACTTTTATTCCATTAAAAAAATGCCTTTTCGACTTTGTCGGGAAAATAAGTAATTTAATTTTTTTCGGACAAAACATAGGTTCGTCCATCTAGGAAAATTTAAATCGTTTACACTCAAATTAAATTTCAAATCATGCACGATCGATCGTGCATTAATTTGAGATGTTTGTAACTCCATTTCATTTGTCTTTCCGATATTGTCGGGGAAAGTGTCATTTATGTTCTCAAAGAACATGAATTCAGTCCTAAAGATATATGAAATTTATCTTGAATTGTTTGCACCTCAAAACAACATCAATCGGAAATGATGGCGAAAATCAAAGAACGACAGAGATATTCCATGCATCCAACAATCTAATGGAATTGGTTCGCGAAATACGCAGTAGCACCCATTCATCATGTTCATAACAAAATATAGAGGGTGAAGAGTTTCCTCATTTGAATAACCACATGCGCACAAAAAAGGATCGTCACATCTATCAGTTCCCATTATTTGTATAAAGGCCCTAGCCTATTTATTCACAAAATGTTGCTAAACTTAAAAAATAGACCTAAAATGATACTGGGTCATCAAATATTGCAGTATGGAAGTTACAATGAGTATCATACAGTTTCCCTTTTTTTCATAAGTAAGATGTTTTGTATGGGGATGTCATCTGTGGATCCCAAGCGTTTTCTTTTTCTTCATTCAATGTTTCTTAATAAGAAAAAAAATGGACTACTAAACCACATATCCGGTTTGTTATTATTGTTCCTGCTCGAAATGATACAGAGCGATCAAAAGACGGCGTTTGTCTAGCTTTGAAAGTTAATGATAATGGGCGATAATTTGCATTCGACCCTTAACGCCCCCGCAATCCCTCTCCCCACTCTGCGTGTGGTCTTTAGCGTCACTAGGGAATTGTTAGCGCACTATAGGAAACTGGTGGATGAAAGGCTGATCGGATTTAATCCCGTGCCTAGAAATACAGTATTGAATATTCTTGATACTGAGAAGCACTGATTTTTATGCCGAGACTTAAACCTCGGTCACGTTTGATCTACGGCAGCCGTAAAGCGAATAAAAAACAGCCGTTTATTCATTTTTTTAAATACAAACCATGTATTTGCAGCTGGTTCAAAAATGTTAAAACGGCTGTTTTCGACTCGCCGTACAGCCGCTGTAGAGCAAATGTGACCGAGGTATAAATAGTAGTGCTGATTAGTGGCGTATACCTAGATTTTTCAAAGGGGGTGCAAATTCGTCCCCCCCCAAAAAATTTGACAAACAAAAAAGGTCTTGAACCACAAGTAAATGACATTTCGCGCCAGAAAAAAAAGACAAGCAAAAAAAGGTCTTCACATTAGGAGAGGGGTCACTTATGGCCCGTCAGGTATCACTTTTGACTCGTCAGGGGGGGGGGGGGGGCAGGGATACGTCACTTGCATGTGCTGTGACTCGTCAGGGGGGGGGGAAGTCTGCCCCCCCCCTTATTTGGTACGCTAATGGTGCTGATCGTTGACTTTGGCCGGTTTATTAGGTCCGGTAAAAGGTAAGGGTTTGAATAAAAAGAATTAAACGTCTCAGATTAATTGAAAATCGTTCGGGACAGAAATTATTTCAAAATTGTTTTGATTTGGAAATTATATTGAAATGATTTAATTACCTTCTAGAATAAACTCTCTCCTAAAAACCCTCCTAACCCTATAGTACAATTCACGTCTCTTTTCAATTAAGTCAGAAATCTAAATTCTAAATACATTGGATAATGGTCTCAACGTCTCAGATCAGCTCATGAACGATCGGAACGTATTTTAAAATTATTTGAGGTGGAAATTATATAGAATTTATTTCAGATACCATAAACTATTTATCCTGAAATAAATATTATTCGCTTATCTTTCCAATAAAGTCAGAAAGGGAAATACGTTGAAATAAAAGTACTCGACATCTTAGATTATAATGCACGATCGTTCGAGACGTATTTTCGAAATTGTTTTGAAGTGGAAATAAATTATATAAACTTAATTAAAACCTCCCAATGTAAACTCTTATTCTCCTGAAATAAATACAATTCGCGTATTTTTCCAATAAAGTCCCACAGAAGCAGATTGCGTTCCCAATAATTTTCAAGAATCAAGAGTGCCTACAATATCAAAAATTCGGCAAAAGTTACAACAACAAAAAACAAATATACCCAAACAAATTATATGATGTCAGAAACAAAATCAAAATGTCAAAAACATAAAAACAAAAATAACATAAAAGGAAGTATATCAAATTAACATAAAAAGTAAGGCAGCATGATGTCAAACAAAATAAAAAGAAGTAGACATTTTGTTGATTTGCGATTTAGCGTGTTGAATGATTTGGCGTCATTATCATTCTCCAAAACTTAGTCTGCCGTTGCTATCATAGTTCGCCCTAATTTAGTTACATTCGGGCATCATATTCATATTGTCTCATTTTATCTGGCCTCTAAAAGATATTAATATCTTCCCATGGCAAAGATGAATAGGCCTACCACTCTATTTATACGCTCTTGGTGGACATTATCCGGCGAGTTGGATGATATAGGCCTATTCATACCAAGATGTCTCAAACTATGGCCTCAATAGAGGTAAAAACTATGCATGGGCACCATTCGTGCAACTGCTCGATCATTAATATTCTTTTAAAACGAACGGTTGGTCTTGCGCTTCTTGATTTTCATGCTCAAGAATTAATATTTTTGTTGTCAGTGCTAAGAAGCAATGTTGACGTTCGGATAAAACGGGATAAAATAGGCGTGTAATGCATTATCCATCAGTATCCGGCCCCAAAATCATACGTTAAAAAAGTAATTAATTCAACTTATTTTTCATGTGTGAATCTTCTGTGTCAATCTCAATTCACAAGCTGCAACATTTTCGAAATCGGCAGTATTTCTATCGATAGTGTTAATTTTCAGTTCAGTTCGTTGACAACGGAAACTATCAAGAACCATCGCGACTTTAATATCGAGATCGAGAATTGTTGTCATAATCACATCGTGCGCACGTGGTTGTTGATCTGTACTCGGTCGCCATGCGACACGATGCGGCCGAGCATATACTAGCTAGCTGTAGTCGTTTCCAATATAGAGCGTGCTTGCATGCATGCTTTGCTAGGAACATAAAAGAGGAACGCCTTTCATTATCATGCTTAAGAAAAAAAATAATTCGAAGTAAAACAGCACGACAAGTGGAACTAGCTAGTACAGGCACCACGACGTATATGTCAACTCTTCCAGAGCGAGCCGCGGAATTATTGAAGGCTAGTCGTGGCTGGCGCGGGGTACGTGAGATTGCCTTTGCGAATTTTGATAGAAATGGGGAGCAGCGGCAGCGTTTGAGATATCTACAGCGCAGCTAGCGGCAGCGAGCTGCCGCTAGATACAGCTAGCTGGGGATTAAATCTCTAATCCAATGGATTATAAAGTATGGCAGCGAGCGGCAGCAGGCACAGGGGGAGCTGCGAGAGCTGATGTGAGTTCTATTGTGCTTTAATTATCGCAGCTAGCTGCCGCTGGCCGACGCTATTATCCCGTCTTAGAGTGTGCAGGCGTACGCTCGCCGGGTGCACGCTGCCAATACAATATGGATGCATTCCCTAACGGGTTGAATATTACAATTCTTTATACCACGCATATTATTGTACACTATGTTATCTGAACAAATTATTTCTTTTACCATGGATAGTGCTACGAGCTGGGGAGGCCCTGGGCGGATGCAGGATTTTTCTGTAGGGAGGCAAATTGTTTTCTCTTTACCTGGGTCACCCATAAGAAATCAATACCGGAACCTTTGAAAGTATTCAAAAGTCAAATCAAAAGACACGCGTGAGCCCCGATTTCTATGAACATCCTGTGCTAAATTACTCTTCTTTTAGATAATAGGTCAGGAGGGAGCGCGGATTAGAGATTCCTCATGAAAGAGAGTCTGGGCATCTATTGTTCATGACTTGGTGGCATGAACAAAAGAATGTACTCATGTAGAATGTTAACAGGTGGCTACTTTGGTCAGACCAGTAATAGAGAACAAATAGGCCTATTTTATTTTTGAAAATTTGTATTGATTTTTTTGTTTGTAACTGATCTGCATTCCCTCTTCTTTGATTCACAAAAAAATTTAAACTTTTTTTTTCTTACTTCTGTGCACTTTGCCAAGAACGCCCATATTATTTTGTGGGATTTTATACCCCAAACTTGTAAGTATTGAATCTGTCCGACCCCTCTTTATCTATATTTCAATATATCATCTTTAGTTCTTTTATATTTTGTCTCCTTCTGACTGGCAATAACTTTGTTTTTTACAATACGAATAAAAAAAATTACAGAGTCTTATTTTGAAGACTACACGAATGAAAGGGTATGGTTGGCCGCACTTTGAAGATACATGGCACTAATATATTATTGTGTGTGTTTGCGTGGGGATCGCAGCTGTGCTGTGATTGGTCACTTGATCGAAGACAATGCCTTTATACATACTCTCTCGTACTTCAGAGGAAATAACTTGAATAGCAAAATAGTATTTCATTCAAAAGAGCATACTTTTTCGTTATTTCTGTTTGTTCAATTTCATAAATAGATACGTCATTTGAAAGGTTAAACATTGAACTTTCATTTTATCTTCGTAATTTCTTGGTATCTCTACAATTCCTCAGGTTATTTACTCTTTGAAATGTTCATGAAATCATTATTTTCTAGGTTTTACTTATTGAAAAAAAACGATGTAAAATATTACATATTTTCTCAATTTTTCCAAACACGAATATGAAAGATAATAACACGATTATAAAGCCCATGAACCATGCATCATTTCATGTGTAGAAAGTTTTATTATACAACGTACGGGTAAAAAATTATGACCGTTTTAAAATCAGTCGCTGCTCACGTTTCGGTCAATTTAGGATTCCATCGAATACCCCTGGCAGTCAAGGGGTATTCGTATTGGCACAGTAAGAGTTAATTAAAAATCAAACTTAATAATATGTCTTCAGATTTCAGACTTAATTAAACTTAAAAGTCTTGTTAATTCAATGTCAAACTTAGTAAAATGTCAACTTTAGTTTTCTAACATAAAACTTAATAATCTCATTTGATTAAATGTATAAATTAGTAAAATGTCTAAATCTAAATTTTGAACTTGATAAAACTTAAAGGACAAGTCCACCCCAACAAAAACTTGATTTGAATAAAAAGATAAAAATTCAACAAGCATAACACTTTAAATTTCATCAAAATCGGATGTAAAATAAGAAAGTTATGGCATTTTTAAGTTTCGCTTCACTTCACAAAACAGTCATATGCACATCTCGGTCGGTATGCAAATGAGGAACTGATGACATCACTCACTCACTATTTGTTTTGTATTTTATTATATGAAATATGAAATATTTTGATTTTCTCGTCATTGTCATGTGAAATGAAGTGTCATTCCTCCTTGAACACATGGAATCCCATTATTTTAACATTTTGTGCTTCAGGCAAGGAGGTCCTAATCGTCAAATTCGTAAAATTGAAATATTGTATCATTCAAACAATAAAAAACAAAAATAAATAGTGAGTGAGTGACATCATCGACTCTCTCATTTGGATGTAACTGGCTCGTTCATATAACAATTTTGTTAAAAATAAGCAAAACTTTGAAATGTCTTAACTTTTTTATTTTACATCCAATTTTGATGAAATTTTCAGCATTGTGCTTGTCTGATTTTTCTCCATTGATTCAAATCAACATTTTCTGAGGTGGACTTGACCTTTAAACGTCTAATTTGATAAATGCCTAACTTAGTTATATGTCTTAATTTGAAAATTCTGTCTTTATGAAACTGAAATTTCTAAATTATAAGAATGTCTTGCTTAATTTCACGAAACAGTTATATGCACATCCTGGTCGGTATGCAAATGAGGAGACCAATGATGTGATTCACTCACTAATTCTTTTGTATTATATGAAATAGGAAATGTTCTATTTTTCTCCTCCTTGTCAAGTGAAACAACAATTAATTCCTCCCTGAACATATGGAATGAGCATTGTTTAAGACTGTATTATTCAGTCAAGTTGGTCCTCATTGTCAAATCTATAAAAATGAAATATCGTATAATTCAAACAATGAAAAACAAATGAAATAGTGAGTGAGGGACATCATCAGCTTTCTCATTTGAGTTGTGCATATCACTTTTTTTGAAAAATAAGCAAAACTTTAAAGTGTCATTACTTTCTTATGTTACATCCGATATTAATGAAATTTTCAGCGTTTTGCTGGTTTGATTTTTCTCTGTTATTCATATCAACATTTTTCTGGGGTTGACTTGACCTTTAAAAAACTAATCACACTTACATGTATTCATAACTTAATAAAATGTCAAACCTTAATTTCCTAGATTGACCAGATGTTTGGTTTGGACAGTCACACAAACGGAAAGAGCAGCCCTGTGATCGAGAAATACTCCCCATCCAGCTCTATCAGCCAAGCAAACAGCTCCTCCAGCAAGAGACCAGACCCTGCTCCTGTACGTCCGTCCCAGGTCTCCCTGAGCTTGGAAGAGAAACAACGGCTTCAGAAGGAGCAGGAATTCCAACAGAGATTGAAGAATCAGAAGGCAATCCAGCCTGAAGATGCTGTGAAGCAACCGTCAAGGTCTACTGCCAAGGATCTGACGGGGTCACTGATGGATTCCAGGAGTAAGGGTCAAGGCCAGGCTGCGGGAGTGGACAGTGTGGGTATGGGCACAAGGACAGGTGGAAGCGGAAACACTGGTCTTCTGTCGAGCGGGATGAGCAGCATGAACAGTTCACCTTACTCCCCATCAGGTTCTATGTCTGCAGGGAGTGCCGTTGGGACCGGGGGAATGGGCCTTTCAAATTCTTCCTTGCTCTCGCAGCCGGTCGGTAACGTGCCACAGAGGGTTCCTCAAATGGGCCAACCGTCTCAAGCGAAAAAGAACATTGACATGTCACCGTTCGATTCCCTCTTAGCTCCGTCCCAGTCGCAGAAGTCCAACAGGACGCTCAATCAGATGTCTTCGGCGAATCCCGCACACCCTGCTAACCCTCCAATGGGGCAGAACTCTTTCCAGAGACCTCAAGTTGGCATGGCCCAGGCGACATTTGGTAAGGGGTTGCAGGGAGGCATGGGTCAGGGGTCATTCGGAAACATGAATCATCAAGGACAAGGTGCCTTCGGACAGCAAGGCATGATGGTAAATTACGGCGGAGGTTCTGCGGGCACCGGTCAAAGATTGTTCCCGGGGTCAACCATGCAGCAACAAGGAACGGGAATGGCTGCAGGATTTGATCCTTTCGCCAGCACTGGTGCAACGAGTCAACAGAAGCAGAAGGCTGTTGGTGGGGACAACCTACTGGATTTCCTAGGATAGATGCAGTATTATGGATAGATGCAGTATTATTATTCTTATTATTATTATTATTAGAGTATATTATTAGTCCATGCAGTTACATTACAGCTGAAGAAATAATATTAGATTACATCTTATGGGATCTAAGTAGGAAGGTGGTCTACCAGGAGTTGTTGGTGTTTTGGCCATCTAAGTACTGTACACCTTGTCCTGGCTGGTCAGTGCTGCGCTGGGATTCTATCAGCAGCACTCTCCTACTGGGTACCCATTTACATTATCTAGGTATTAAATAAAATGAATACATGGAATGGAATTTGAACCTACGACCTTTTCATTGTAGGATGAGAGTTAATTCCCCTGCATCAAGTCACTTTCATAAAGACTTTGGCCCTATCTTACAAAGAGCTACGATTGATCCAATCAAGCGTAACCCTATGGAAATCCGTCAGTGTCATAATTTTTTCTACAGAAAATTTGCAGATTGTCCTTTGTAAACAAAGGAGAACACACCAAATTGTCAAGAAATCAATGAATTTATGGATATACATTTATATCAATATTTTTTTTTGAACAAACATATATTTTATTTGTTGACTTTGCTGGCTATCCATAGTTGCAATTGATTTGATCAATCGCAACCCTTTGTAAGATGGGTCCCTGGTCCCACTGGCCGACGGACAAAACCTATTCATAACGGATAAATCAGACAAGCCAAACTTTTTATTGAAAACTTTCAAAGTACATTTATAGTGGGAAAGTTATTGAAATCACATGTGATCTCACGGAAGAGAGTAATCTTACATGGAAATCTTTAGTATTTATTTTGCAATATATATATACATGTATTGTATGTATCTATTTATTTGTATATTGTGTAAAAGAATAATCACTGATTATTAGTTTGTATTTTATGTATGTAATTCCACAACACGAAATAAAGCTATTTTGTGAAACTGTACTGAGCATTGATAAATGCCATCTTACATTTAGATTATGATTAAGATTCTCTTTTAAATTAAAAATGTATATGTATTCATTATTCATTGACCTTTCTGCCGAGTAACCATTTTTATTGTCTCACCTGCATAGCAGAGTGAGACTACTATAGGTGCCGCTTTTCTGACGGCGGCGGCGGCGGCGTCAACACCAAATCTTAACCTGAGGTTAAGTTTTTGAAATGACAGCATAACTTAGAAAGTATATGGTCCTAGTTCATGAAACTTGGCCATAAGGTTAATCAAGTATTACTGAACATCCATGATCCTGCCTGAGTTTCATGTCACATGACCTTGGTCAATGGTCATTTAGGGTCAATGAACTTAGACCATGTTGGGGGAATCAACATCAAAATCTTAACCTAAGGTTAAGTTTTTGAAATGTCATCATAAATTAGAAAATATATGGACCTAGTTCATAAAAATTATACATAAGGTTAATCAAGTATCACTGAACATCCTGCATGAGTTTCACGTCACATGACCAAGGTCAAAGGTCATTTAGGGTCAATGAACTTTGGCCGAATTTGGTGTATCTGTTGAATTACCATCATAACTTTAAAACTTTATGGATCTGATTTATGAAACTTGGACATAATAGTAATCAAGTATTACTGAACATCCTGTGCAAGTTTCAGGTCACATGATCAAGGTCAAAGGTCATTTAGGGTCAATGAACTTTGGTCGAATTGGGGTATTTGTTGAATTACCGCCATAACTTTAAAAGTTTATGGATCTGATTCATGAAACTTGGACATAATAGTAATCAAGTATTACTGAACATCCTGCATGAGTTTCACGTCACATGACCAAGGTCAAAGGTCACTCAGGGTCAATGAACTTTGGCTGAATTCGGGTATTTGTTGAATTACCGCCATAACTTTGAAAGTGTGTTGGTCTAGTTCATAAAACTTGGACATAAGAGTAATCAAGTATCACTGAACATTTTGTGCGCATTTTAGGTCACATGACCAAGGTCAAAGGTCAATGAACTTTGGACTTTGGCCACAATGAGCGTTTCTGTTTAATTATCATTATAACTTGGAAAGTTGTTGGATCTTACTCTTGAAAATTGGACATAAGAGTAATCAAGTATCACTGAACATCCTATGTGAGTTTCAGGTCACATGATCAAGGCCAAAGGTCATGTAAGGTCAATAAACTTTGGCCACGTTGGGGGTATTTGTTGAATTACCATCATATCTCTATAAGTGTATTGGTCTAGTTTATAAAACGTGGAAATAAGAGTAACCAAGTATCACTGATCATCTTGTGCGAGTTATATAGTAGTTTTCAAAATCAGCACTGCTGCTATATTGAATCGCGTGATGCAGGTGAGACGGCCAGAGGCATTCCACTTGTATAATTTTTCAAGTTGTGAACAAAAAAAATTACAAAAGAGAAGCATCAAAGACAAGGATGAAGAACATATTTTTTTTATTTATTAATTTATTTGTAGTTTTATTTATACAGGGTAGCATTGTCAGTTTCAGAACTGCTTACCACAACAGCCCTGTCCACATAACATTTGTTATAATTAATGTAATTAAAGAGAAATTCCAGTAGTTGCAGTAAACACTGATTTCATGAGAAAATCTGTAAACAAGGCTTAATTGTCAGTATATCATCGAGGATCTTGATCTGGTACAGTTACATAAACCGAACTTTGTGAAATCTTGAAATCTACGCTGAAAAATGTTCACGCTGAAGATCACCAACACAGATAAGCGCACGTGGGGCAGTGTATTATTATTGCTTTGAGCGTCGGGCACGACGCCCTACCCGAATCCTGTGCTTATTTGCTGATTTCTCAGCAATTACACAATTTCTTCCAGAATCCTTTGGCACATATGTTTTATTTATACAAACAGACACTTTGGTGGTCATTTCATTGGATTCTGTACGAACTCATTTTGATATCTTTACCAAAACTAGCATTTACCTTTAAGTTGGTAATATTTACATAATCGATAGTACTACAATTTTAATTAGTATTTATAGATACACATATTGAATACTGGTAACCCAAAAGAATCTGAAAAAAAACATATCTTTTAAAATCCAAGCAATGAATCAATTTGTTTTAGAAAAAAAAGAAACACCCAAAAGTGTAACAAACACACATACATATATTAAAAACAAATGATTTTTTTTCCAAAAAGTTCTTTCTGACCCAAAAATGAAAATGTGACTAGTGGATAATGTGTAGAAAACCTTTATATTATTCTTTAAAATATATGTGTATATTGAAGCGTATTTGTTGAGGCTTAGCATTATTAACCCTCAAAATGAAAAGTATTTCTTATTTCTATGTAGTAAAAAGGGAATTTAATGGATGACATTCCAAAATGTAACAATACAAGAGATTTAATAGAATATTTCGGGTGACTCTGGAATTATGTTTCACAGACAAATCTGGGTTCCGTAACACAAAGGTTTGCAATCAATCGCTAAATACCAATGACCAATCAAGATCATTGTGGCATGCGCACTTTGTTTATAATACTGACCAGGAACCAATAACAGCGGTTCTTTCATAATTGCAATTCATCACAAACCTTTGTGTTTCGGAGCCCTGGTCACCTTTCAAGAAATTGAACTTAGAGGTATACATCACATGGTTTGGATACTGATTTGACTAGACATTTTGTTATTATTCATAAGAAACAGTAAACATGTATGAACTTAGTCATTTCAGTTGGAGGCTGAAGAAGTCTAGTCTGCGAGCACAGACACAAATTTTAAACTTTAAACAATTATACCATTTCTGGAGTGAAGGCTGGACTCTGAACTCTCTGTGTCAAATAAGTATGCTCTTTCTTTCTCCATGTTCTCCTACATCCATTCTTTTCCTCTCTTGGTCATGAACACAACTGGCATTCCTGGTAAAACAGCAGGCGCATCATCCTGTGAATTGGTGGTCTGCGGTACATCATCCTCTGAATTGGTGGTCTGCGGTACATCATCCTCTGAATTGGTAGTCTGCGGTACATCATCCTCTGAATTGGTAGTCTGCGGTACATCATCCTCTGAATCGGTGGTCTGCGGTACATCATCCTCTGAATTGGTAGTCTGCGGTACATCATCCTCTGAATTGGTAGTCTGCGGTACATCATCCTGTGAATTGGTAGTCTGCGGAACATCATCCTCTGAATTGGTAGTCTGCGGTACATCATCCTCTGAATTGGAAGTCTGTGGTACATCATCCTCTGAATTGGTAGTCTGCGGTACATCATCCTCTGAATTGGTAGTCTGCGGTACATCATCCTCTGAATCGGTGGTCTGCGGTACATCATCCTCTGAATTGGTGGTCTGCGGTACATCATCCTCTGAATTGGTAGTCTGCAGTACATCATCCTCTGAATTGGTGGTCTGCGGTACATCATCCTCTGAATTGGTGGTCTGCGGTACATCATCCTCTGAATTGGTGGTCTGCAGAACATCATCCTCTGAATTGGTAGTCTGCGGTACATCATCCTCTGAATTGGTGGTCTGCGGTACATCATCCTCTGAATTGGTGGTCTGCGGTACATCATCCTCTGAATTGGTAGTCTGCGGTACATCATCCTCTGAATTGGTGGTCTGCGGTACATCATCCTCTGAATCGGTGGTCTCTGGCACATAGTCTGGATCGTCTACGTCCTCATTCTCGGAAAACTTCTCAATGTTTGTGTTCTTGATGCTTGTCTTTTCAACTTCTTCAGCTCTACAAAGATCTGTCTCTGAGTTGCTTTCCTCACACATCTCATCACTACTGTTCCTCTCCTGGTCATGATCCTTGTCCAACTTCTCAATGTTTGTATTCTTGATGCTTGTCTTTTCAACTTCTTCAGCTTAAAGGACAAGTCCACCCCAACAAAAGTTGATTTGAATAAAAGAGAAAAATCCAACAAGCATAACACTAAAAATTTCATCAAAATCGCATGTAAAATAAGAAAGTTTTGACATTAAAAAATTTCGCTTAATTTCGCAAAACAGTTATATGCACATCCTGGCTAATGTGCAAATGAGGAGACAATGGTGTCATCCACTCTCTATTTCTTTTGTAGTTTATTTTATGAAATATTCTTATTTTCTCATTGTCGATTCACCTCGCTGTGCATTATCACTGTTTTGTGAAAAAATAAGCGAAACTTTAACTTGTCATAACTCTCTAATTTTACATCCGATTTTGATGAAATGTTCAGTGTTATGCGTGTTTGATTTTTCTTTTTCTATTCAAATCTGCTTTTTGTTGGGGTGGACTTGTCCTTTAAATGTGTAGAGGCATGTACAGTACTTATTTAATCTACTCTCACTACTCACACTACTCACAGACTCTGCCTTTAATATGCAATGTGTGAATTGCAAAAACTAAAGGTCTGTGCATGCAGACTAGCAAAAGCCTTCTGCAAAATTTTCTTGATTGCATGTTTATAAATTTGTTTTTGTCACAAAAAGTGAAATAATTTGATTTTATATAATTTGCGGGATGCTGCAATCTAATAAAATTAGTTTAATCAAGATCTCAATGTGTCTATTTGAAGATTTGATTTCTGATTTGATTTGATTTTATTTTATTTTGATTTTATTTTTTCCAGTGCATGTGTTATGTGCTAAGAAATATTATTCACTATGATTAAAGAGAAAGTTTACCCTGATAAGAAGTTTATTTAAAAAATAGCAGAGAAAATAAAAGATATCGATGAATGTTTGAGGAATATCCATCAAAGATTAAAGACTTTATTAGAATTTTAATTATTTTTATTCTGAGCAGCATCCCAATATATCGTGTAATGAAAATTCAGTAAAATTTCTTTTGAAATAATGGAAGAAAATGCGTTCTTATTATACCTTCTGTAAATCAACACAAGTTATTCCACTCCCTCTCCTTACAAAAAAGGAAAAGAAAAAAATAAGTCACCGTGACCCATTAAAACAATATTATGCAATTTATATTACATAACATTTGGGGCAGCTGCTTGTATATGACGTCACAATTCAAAAACTTCAAATTCTAATATCTTAATCTTTGAAGGATTTTCCTCCAACCTGACATCAATATCTTCAATTATATTTTCTGGTATTTTGACACCAAACTTTTCTTCAGGGTGAGCTTCCCCTTTAACTATTATAATATATACTAGTATGTTTTACAGATGGGAATATTGGAGAAGCAGCGAGGTTAAAGCATGTTTTATCTTTGGTAAAGGGTCGCTGATGTGGAAAAAACTAGATAATAGAATGCAGCACTTAGATACATTGTATTAAGCACTACATTAATGTAGCATATTATCATCATCATCAAACATTCTAATCTTAAAAAGTTTTAGTTGCCATTTGATCCGTTTTTCAACTAGCGATTTTCTGTGAAAATTTAAATATTCAAAGCAAACATATCTAGTGCCCTTTATCATGTTATTAGGTGATCTGTCTGTTGACAGATCACCTCTTGTGTTTCTACGAATTTTCTTTTTTATTAGGTGATCTGTCAATCGACAGATCACCTCTTAATTTCGTACGAATTTTCTTTTTTATTTATTAGGTGGTCTGTCATTAAGATGACAGATCACCTATTATATTCGTCAGAATTTACTTTATTTATTTTTATTGCCAAATCTTTGTCCACCTCTATCTCAAAATCGGGCATGTCAATTTCCTTGATTTTCATGTCATGTATGGGCATCATTATGGACATGGGAATGGAAACTTTTCAAGGTTATCAAATCATGATGACGTCATCTAGGCGCCATTTTGTAAAATTAAATGATTGATCATATCATCGCAACTAATCATCAAAAATCATCCATATTTGCATCATATCAAGTTCAGGTGACAGGTCATCAGGACATATCATCAGAGGTCATGCAAAGGTCACGACGCGCATGTACGCGCGCGTCAAAATTTTAAATTTCCCCAAATCGACCGTGGTCAAGTTTGGGTACGTTTCTGGTCATTTTGAGCATGTCAAGAATTTGCGCGCGCACAGGTATGCGTGCGCGTTCTTGCACCTACCATCGTTATGCATCTTCGAGTCATCATTTCTTTCATGTCTTTCCATTGTTCATTATCTTCTGATTAATTTGATACCTCATTCAGCCTCTTACGACCAATAATACGGGAATGCGCGTCCATTCAAATTTGCATTACGCGCGCGTAAATGGGCTAAAATATGCCTATATAAAATTCACTGTAGCTCTTCAGGGAGTCCGTTGACCCCAATTTTTCTTTTCATATTCGAATAGAGTATGAATAGGAGATATGATTTCATGCCACATTTGACTCTTAATTACATCGTGACGTCATCAAAATGGCGTCGGAACTAAGAACAAGTGTTTTCTGTTTCATGATGTCACCACAGTCATTTAAATTGATTTTAATTCCGTAAATCTTGGTCTGTTCTCGCCAAATTTTCAATATGTTTTAGCTTAGAATGTATCCTTTAGACAATATCTCCACTGTTTCATTTTAAAGCTTGTACTATTCTCAAAACTAGAATTTGTAGAGTTTTGTCATCATGCCAATTTGGAATTGCAAGAATGTACATTCAATGTCAAGTTGACAATATGTTTCCTATTTTGCTCTCTGTGCTTGTCGAACACACTGTGGCCGACTGGATAACACACCTGACTGGTATACCAGGGTTCGGTGGTTCAAACCTCGCTGGACCCCCTTTTTTTTTTTTTTTTTTTTTTGGTCCTTTTTAGGTGGTCTGTCATTAAGATGACAGATCACCTATTATATTCGTCAGAATTTACTTTATTTATTTTTATTGCCAAATCTTTGTCCACCTCTATCTCAAAATCGGGCATGTCAATTTCCTTGATTTTCATGTCATGTATGGGCATCATTATGGACATGGGAATGGAAACTTTTCAAGGTTATCAAATCATGATGACGTCATCTAGGCGCCATTTTGTAAAATTAAATGATTGATCATATCATCGCAACTAATCATCAAAAATCATCCATATTTGCATCATATCAAGTTCAGGTGACAGGTCATCAGGACATATCATCAGAGGTCATGCAAAGGTCACGACGCGCATGTACGCGCGCGTCAAAATTTTAAATTTCCCCAAATCGACCGTGGTCAAGTTTGGGTACGTTTCTGGTCATTTTGAGCATGTCAAGAATTTGCGCGCGCACAGGTATGCGTGCGCGTTCTTGCACCTACCATCGTTATGCATCTTCGAGTCATCATTTCTTTCATGTCTTTCCATTGTTCATTATCTTCTGATTAATTTGATACCTCATTCAGCCTCTTACGACCAATAATACGGGAATGCGCGTCCATTCAAATTTGCATTACGCGCGCGTAAATGGGCTAAAATATGCCTATATAAAATTCACTGTAGCTCTTCAGGGAGTCCGTTGACCCCAAATTTTTTCTCACTCTTTTATATATTCAATATTTCATTTGGAGATTTTGTAATTACGTCAATTTTAAGTTATTAGTGAAAATTACATATTTCCGCAACAAACGTCAATGACTTGACCGTATCTTCGTTTTTACTGGTCAGTTTTCTTCCAAATTTTGATATCGTATAGTGAAGACAATTCTCTACAAATAACGTGTGAATAATTTTGACTTTTGACCACAGCATCAATGTGTTATGATGTGTTTAAATTTTTGCAAATTTTTTCTGGACGTAATTTTTGAGAAATTCTTTAGAGAAATGTTTTATTAACCAATTGTACAGTCTTCCTGAAAATTTCAAGCCCACTTGCCTTGCATTTTTTTATGTAGGACAATTTTTGTAATTTTGCCGGAACTTTTTAAGGGGCAATTTTAACATTGTAAAACATCATTTATGTATTTTTTAGTAAACGCTGCAATATTTAAACGCTATTGGGTTGAAAATTTTCATTCCGGACATTTTGCGGAAATTCCTGGATTTTTTTCTGTTTGTTCATTTTTACTTAATATAACATATAACAAATTTTCAGGTACCTTCTGTGAAATGAAAAAATTGTGCAATTTAGTTAATTACACATGTTCCCGAAATTTTGCGGGAAAATTGCCAGTATTTGAATCTTTTACCTGACTTTTTTTCAGTAAAAATCATCAAGAAAGAATTTTCAAGTAAATGTCAAAGTCATACACAATTAATAAATGGATATTGAAAATTTTTGACGGAAAATATTATTTGAAATGTTTAAAAATTTTCAGAAATTTGGCAAACATTTACAAAAAAATCTGGTTCTTTTATCAAATACATCACTCATGAGTTTTGAGGTGAATGCTGTGAAATTATAGCATTATGAAACTTCTCATTAAAATCTATTGAAATGTAGCAGAAAATTTGAACAAAAATATTTAAGATATTTTAGCTTTTAAAAAGTATCACCTATGAATTTTCAAGTATTCTGTGAAATTAATACCCACTGACATTGTGAAATGTCAGTGGGTGAAATTAAAAAAAAAATGCTCAAAGTACAAAGAATTTTTAACAAGAATTTGCATAAAAAACATCAAACTGTCGATTAAAAATTAGCTGCTGTGAAAATTAAGGCGCCTTTCATTGCGCAATTTTGGAAAGCCAATTTCGGTAAAATCGTCTGAGATTTTTGGAGAGTTTTTAAGCCGGCATTTTACGTGCTCCTAACTTTATTTCGTATTTAACATATTGCATTATCACCACCATCATTATAATCATCACGATTGTCATCACTACATTTATAATCACATTTAGCAATGGTCAAAATTTATTCCTTTGATGTCTATGATCAAGATTATCAATCATATCTGAATGATTCATTCCCGGGATTCATTTTATACAACATTAGCCGACAATGAATGAAAAATCATGACAGACCACCTAATTCGTCCGCATGACGAATTAAAATCTAGTTTTTATTAGGTGATCTGTCAACTGACAGATCACCTCTTGTGTTTCTACGAATTTTCTTTTTTATTTATTTTTATTTATTTTTCTTTTTCCACCCTTTTCTTGTTCCACCAAAATCAGAAAAAGTGATCCATCAATTTTCATCAAAATATTATCAATTATGCACAGTTATCATGCGATGTGTACGAAACAAGTTCAACGTCAAATGGTCATCGTGACGTCATCTACGCGCCATTTTGTAAAATCACATTATCAACAATATCTTCATCATCAATCATCAAAAATGAACAATATTAACATCAAATTAACTTCAGATCATGGGTCAACTGTCCATGTCATCAAAGGTCATGAACAGGTCACGACGCGCATGTACGCGCGCGTCAAAATTTTAAAATGCTCAAAATCACTTTTTGATCAAAGTAGAGTACGAATCAGGTCATTTGAAGCATTTCAAGAATTTGCGCGCTCACACGTTTTCGCGCGCGTTCACGCGCGTAATGTCGTTACGCAATGTAGAATCGCCGTTTCTTTTACGTCAATGCATTTTTTATGAAATTGTCAATAATTTGATACCTTGACCGACCTTTTACAACAAGTAATAAAGGAATTAGCCTCCGTCAAAGTTTGCATTACGCGCACAAGCGCGCATTGAAAATAGGCCAAATATGTGCAAAAACATGTCTTTACAAAATTCAATATAACTATTCAGATAGTCCGTTGACCCCTATATTTTCTTTTAAATTCGGATAGAGTATGAATTGTAGATGTGATTTCATGTCACATTTGACCCTTAATTTTATCATGACGTCATCAAAATGGCGTCGGAACTAAAATTTTCCATTTTTGTTTTATGTCGTTTTAATAATTTTGCAAATATGAATATAACTCCGTAATTCTTGATCATTTTTCGCCCAGATTTCGACATATCTTAGCTGAGCTAATACTCTTACTAAATATTCAATAAAATTTTCATTTATATTAATTATTCATCCTCAAAACTGAGAATTTATAGAGGCATATCACAATGCCAATTTTCACTGTCATAAGTCAATTTAAGATAATATTCCTTCTTTGAACTAAGTGAGTACGGGGCGCTGTGTAGTCTAATGGATAGCACACCTGCCTTGCAATGCGAGGATCCTTGGTTCGAAACTCACTTGACAATGTTTTTTTTTTTTTGGTCATGTATTTGTGTGTAACGTCTATTAAATACTGATTTTTTTCAAAATTTGATTCTACATTCATGGATTTCGGGAACATTAATTTAACTATTTCGTGTAGTCACTTGCGAAATTGCATTTGGCATTCTCTGATACAACAAGATCGTTTACACAACGTAATATTTTGTCTTTCAGCTGCTGTATTTAATATGTTCTTTTGTTAATAAAAGTCTGTTTTTAATGATGATGATTATATTGATGTGCATTGCCATGGATATAATGATCAAATATTACATCGTGATCATGAGAATGACTGACAGATCACCTAATTCGTCCTCAAGACGAATTAAAATTCTAGTTTATTTTTCTTTTTCCACCCTTTTCTTGTTCCACCAAAATCAAAAAAAGTGATCGATCAATTTTCATCAAAATATTATCAATTATGCACAGTTATCATGCAATGTGTACGAAACAAGTTCAACGTCAAATGGTCATCGTGACCTCATCTACGCGCCATTTTGTAAAATCACATTATCAACAATATCTTCATCATCAATCATCAAAAATGAACAATATTAACATGAAATTAACTTCAGATCATGGGTCAACTGTCCATGTGATCAAAGGTCATTAACACGTCACGACGCGCATGTACGCGCGCGTCAAAATTTTAAAATGCTCAAAATCACTTTTTGATCAAAGTAGAGTACGAATCAGGTCATTTGAAGCATTTCAAGAATTTGCGCGCTCACACGTTTTCGCGCGCGTTCACGCGCGTAGCGTCGTTACGCAACGTAGAATCGCACTTTATTTTACAATAATGCATTTATTATAAAATTGTCAATAATTCGATACCTTGACCAACCTTCTACGACCAGTAATAAAGGAATAAGCCGCCGTCAAAGTTTGCATTACGCGCGCAAGCGCGCTTTCACAATAGGCCAAAAATGTGCAAAAACATGCCTATACAAAATTCAGTATAACTCTTCAGATAGTCCGTTGACCCCTAAATTTTCTTTTATATTCGGATAGAGTATGAGTTGTAAATATGATTTCATGTCACATTTGACCCTAAATTTTATCATGACGTCATCAAAATGGCGTCGGAACTAAAATTTTCCATTTTTGTTTGATGACGTTTTAATAAATTTGCAAATATGACTTTAACTCCGTAATTGTTGATCATTTTTCGCCCAGATTTCGACATATTGTAGCTGAGCTTATACTCTTACTCAATATTTCATTAAACTTTAATTTATATTACCTATTCATCCTCAAAACTGAGAATTTATAGAGGCATATCACAATGCCAATTTTCACTGTCATAAGTCAATTTAAGATGATATTCATTCTTTGAACGATGAGAGAATGGGACGTTTTGTGGTCTAATGGATAGCACACCTGCCTTGTAATGCGAGGGTCCCTGGTTCGAAACTCACTTTACAATGTTTTTTTTTTGTTCATGTATTTGTGTGTAACGTCTATTAAATACTCATTTTTCTCAAAATTTGATTCTACATTCTTGGATTCCGGCAACATTATTTTCACTATTTCGTGTAGTCACTTGGGAAATTGCATTTGGCGTTCTCTAATAAAACAAGATCGTTTACACAACGTAATATTTTGTCTTTCAGCTGCTGTATTTAAGATGTTCTTTTGTTAATAAAAGTCTGTTTTTAATCATGATGATCATATTGATCTGCATTGTCATGGTTATAATGATCGAAAATTAGATCGTGATCATGAGAATGACAGACAGATCACCTAATTCGTCCTCAAGACGAATTAAAATTCTAGTTAGGTGATCTGTCAATCGACAGATCACCTCTTAATTTCGTACGAATTTTCTTTTTTATTTATTTTTATTAGGTGGTCTGTCATTAAGATGACAGATCACCTATTATATTCGTCAGAATTTACTTTATTTATTTTTATTGCCAAATCTTTGTCCACCTCTATCTCAAAATCGGGCATGTCAATTTCCTTGATTTTCATGTCATGTATGGGCATCATTATGGACATGGGAATGGAAACTTTTCAAGGTTATCAAATCATGATGACGTCATCTAGGCGCCATTTTGTAAAATTAAATGATTGATCATATCATCGCAACTAATCATCAAAAATCATCCATATTTGCATCATATCAAGTTCAGGTGACAGGTCATCAGGACATATCATCAGAGGTCATGCAAAGGTCACGACGCGCATGTACGCGCGCGTCAAAATTTTAAATTTCCCCAAATCGACCGTGGTCAAGTTTGGGTACGTTTCTGGTCATTTTGAGCATGTCAAGAATTTGCGCGCGCACAGGTATGCGTGCGCGTTCTTGCACCTACCATCGTTATGCATCTTCGAGTCATCATTTCTTTCATGTCTTTCCATTGTTCATTATCTTCTGATTAATTTGATACCTCATTCAGCCTCTTACGACCAATAATACGGGAATGCGCGTCCATTCAAATTTGCATTACGCGCGCGTAAATGGGCTAAAATATGCCTATATAAAATTCACTGTAGCTCTTCAGGGAGTCCGTTGACCCCAATTTTTCTTTTCATATTCGAATAGAGTATGAATAGGAGATATGATTTCATGCCACATTTGACTCTTAATTACATCGTGACGTCATCAAAATGGCGTCGGAACTAAGAACAAGTGTTTTCTGTTTCATGATGTCACCACAGTCATTTAAATTGATTTTAATTCCGTAAATCTTGGTCTGTTCTCGCCAAATTTTCAATATGTTTTAGCTTAGAATGTATCCTTTAGACAATATCTCCACTGTTTCATTTTAAAGCTTGTACTATTCTCAAAACTAGAATTTGTAGAGTTTTGTCATCATGCCAATTTGGAATTGCAAGAATGTACATTCAATGTCAAGTTGACAATATGTTTCCTATTTTGCTCTCTGTGCTTGTCGAACACACTGTGGCCGACTGGATAACACACCTGACTGGTATACCAGGGTTCGGTGGTTCAAACCTCGCTGGACCCCCTTTTTTTTTTTTTTTTTTTTTTGGTCCTTTTTAGGTGGTCTGTCATTAAGATGACAGATCACCTATTATATTCGTCAGAATTTACTTTATTTATTTTTATTGCCAAATCTTTGTCCACCTCTATCTCAAAATCGGGCATGTCAATTTCCTTGATTTTCATGTCATGTATGGGCATCATTATGGACATGGGAATGGAAACTTTTCAAGGTTATCAAATCATGATGACGTCATCTAGGCGCCATTTTGTAAAATTAAATGATTGATCATATCATCGCAACTAATCATCAAAAATCATCCATATTTGCATCATATCAAGTTCAGGTGACAGGTCATCAGGACATATCATCAGAGGTCATGCAAAGGTCACGACGCGCATGTACGCGCGCGTCAAAATTTTAAATTTCCCCAAATCGACCGTGGTCAAGTTTGGGTACGTTTCTGGTCATTTTGAGCATGTCAAGAATTTGCGCGCGCACAGGTATGCGTGCGCGTTCTTGCACCTACCATCGTTATGCATCTTCGAGTCATCATTTCTTTCATGTCTTTCCATTGTTCATTATCTTCTGATTAATTTGATACCTCATTCAGCCTCTTACGACCAATAATACGGGAATGCGCGTCCATTCAAATTTGCATTACGCGCGCGTAAATGGGCTAAAATATGCCTATATAAAATTCACTGTAGCTCTTCAGGGAGTCCGTTGACCCCAATTTTTCTTTTCATATTCGAATAGAGTATGAATAGGAGATATGATTTCATGCCACATTTGACTCTTAATTACATCGTGACGTCATCAAAATGGCGTCGGAACTAAGAACAAGTGTTTTCTGTTTCATGATGTCACCACAGTCATTTAAATTGATTTTAATTCCGTAAATCTTGGTCTGTTCTCGCCAAATTTTCAATATGTTTTAGCTTAGAATGTATCCTTTAGACAATATCTCCACTGTTTCATTTTAAAGCTTGTACTATTCTCAAAACTAGAATTTGTAGAGTTTTGTCATCATGCCAATTTGGAATTGCAAGAATGTACATTCAATGTCAAGTTGACAATATGTTTCCTATTTTGCTCTCTGTGCTTGTCGAACACACTGTGGCCGACTGGATAACACACCTGACTGGTATACCAGGGTTCGGTGGTTCAAACCTCGCTGGACCCCCTTTTTTTTTTTTTTTTTTTTTTGGTCCTTTTTAGGTGGTCTGTCATTAAGATGACAGATCACCTATTATATTCGTCAGAATTTACTTTATTTATTTTTATTGCCAAATCTTTGTCCACCTCTATCTCAAAATCGGGCATGTCAATTTCCTTGATTTTCATGTCATGTATGGGCATCATTATGGACATGGGAATGGAAACTTTTCAAGGTTATCAAATCATGATGACGTCATCTAGGCGCCATTTTGTAAAATTAAATGATTGATCATATCATCGCAACTAATCATCAAAAATCATCCATATTTGCATCATATCAAGTTCAGGTGACAGGTCATCAGGACATATCATCAGAGGTCATGCAAAGGTCACGACGCGCATGTACGCGCGCGTCAAAATTTTAAATTTCCCCAAATCGACCGTGGTCAAGTTTGGGTACGTTTCTGGTCATTTTGAGCATGTCAAGAATTTGCGCGCGCACAGGTATGCGTGCGCGTTCTTGCACCTACCATCGTTATGCATCTTCGAGTCATCATTTCTTTCATGTCTTTCCATTGTTCATTATCTTCTGATTAATTTGATACCTCATTCAGCCTCTTACGACCAATAATACGGGAATGCGCGTCCATTCAAATTTGCATTACGCGCGCGTAAATGGGCTAAAATATGCCTATATAAAATTCACTGTAGCTCTTCAGGGAGTCCGTTGACCCCAATTTTTCTTTTCATATTCGAATAGAGTATGAATAGGAGATATGATTTCATGCCACATTTGACTCTTAATTACATCGTGACGTCATCAAAATGGCGTCGGAACTAAGAACAAGTGTTTTCTGTTTCATGATGTCACCACAGTCATTTAAATTGATTTTAATTCCGTAAATCTTGGTCTGTTCTCGCCAAATTTTCAATATGTTTTAGCTTAGAATGTATCCTTTAGACAATATCTCCACTGTTTCATTTTAAAGCTTGTACTATTCTCAAAACTAGAATTTGTAGAGTTTTGTCATCATGCCAATTTGGAATTGCAAGAATGTACATTCAATGTCAAGTTGACAATATGTTTCCTATTTTGCTCTCTGTGCTTGTCGAACACACTGTGGCCGACTGGATAACACACCTGACTGGTATACCAGGGTTCGGTGGTTCAAACCTCGCTGGACCCCCTTTTTTTTTTTTTTTTTTTTTTGGTCCTTTTTAGGTGGTCTGTCATTAAGATGACAGATCACCTATTATATTCGTCAGAATTTACTTTATTTATTTTTATTGCCAAATCTTTGTCCACCTCTATCTCAAAATCGGGCATGTCAATTTCCTTGATTTTCATGTCATGTATGGGCATCATTATGGACATGGGAATGGAAACTTTTCAAGGTTATCAAATCATGATGACGTCATCTAGGCGCCATTTTGTAAAATTAAATGATTGATCATATCATCGCAACTAATCATCAAAAATCATCCATATTTGCATCATATCAAGTTCAGGTGACAGGTCATCAGGACATATCATCAGAGGTCATGCAAAGGTCACGACGCGCATGTACGCGCGCGTCAAAATTTTAAATTTCCCCAAATCGACCGTGGTCAAGTTTGGGTACGTTTCTGGTCATTTTGAGCATGTCAAGAATTTGCGCGCGCACAGGTATGCGTGCGCGTTCTTGCACCTACCATCGTTATGCATCTTCGAGTCATCATTTCTTTCATGTCTTTCCATTGTTCATTATCTTCTGATTAATTTGATACCTCATTCAGCCTCTTACGACCAATAATACGGGAATGCGCGTCCATTCAAATTTGCATTACGCGCGCGTAAATGGGCTAAAATATGCCTATATAAAATTCACTGTAGCTCTTCAGGGAGTCCGTTGACCCCAATTTTTCTTTTCATATTCGAATAGAGTATGAATAGGAGATATGATTTCATGCCACATTTGACTCTTAATTACATCGTGACGTCATCAAAATGGCGTCGGAACTAAGAACAAGTGTTTTCTGTTTCATGATGTCACCACAGTCATTTAAATTGATTTTAATTCCGTAAATCTTGGTCTGTTCTCGCCAAATTTTCAATATGTTTTAGCTTAGAATGTATCCTTTAGACAATATCTCCACTGTTTCATTTTAAAGCTTGTACTATTCTCAAAACTAGAATTTGTAGAGTTTTGTCATCATGCCAATTTGGAATTGCAAGAATGTACATTCAATGTCAAGTTGACAATATGTTTCCTATTTTGCTCTCTGTGCTTGTCGAACACACTGTGGCCGACTGGATAACACACCTGACTGGTATACCAGGGTTCGGTGGTTCAAACCTCGCTGGACCCCCTTTTTTTTTTTTTTTTTTTTTTGGTCCTTTTTAGGTGGTCTGTCATTAAGATGACAGATCACCTATTATATTCGTCAGAATTTACTTTATTTATTTTTATTGCCAAATCTTTGTCCACCTCTATCTCAAAATCGGGCATGTCAATTTCCTTGATTTTCATGTCATGTATGGGCATCATTATGGACATGGGAATGGAAACTTTTCAAGGTTATCAAATCATGATGACGTCATCTAGGCGCCATTTTGTAAAATTAAATGATTGATCATATCATCGCAACTAATCATCAAAAATCATCCATATTTGCATCATATCAAGTTCAGGTGACAGGTCATCAGGACATATCATCAGAGGTCATGCAAAGGTCACGACGCGCATGTACGCGCGCGTCAAAATTTTAAATTTCCCCAAATCGACCGTGGTCAAGTTTGGGTACGTTTCTGGTCATTTTGAGCATGTCAAGAATTTGCGCGCGCACAGGTATGCGTGCGCGTTCTTGCACCTACCATCGTTATGCATCTTCGAGTCATCATTTCTTTCATGTCTTTCCATTGTTCATTATCTTCTGATTAATTTGATACCTCATTCAGCCTCTTACGACCAATAATACGGGAATGCGCGTCCATTCAAATTTGCATTACGCGCGCGTAAATGGGCTAAAATATGCCTATATAAAATTCACTGTAGCTCTTCAGGGAGTCCGTTGACCCCAATTTTTCTTTTCATATTCGAATAGAGTATGAATAGGAGATATGATTTCATGCCACATTTGACTCTTAATTACATCGTGACGTCATCAAAATGGCGTCGGAACTAAGAACAAGTGTTTTCTGTTTCATGATGTCACCACAGTCATTTAAATTGATTTTAATTCCGTAAATCTTGGTCTGTTCTCGCCAAATTTTCAATATGTTTTAGCTTAGAATGTATCCTTTAGACAATATCTCCACTGTTTCATTTTAAAGCTTGTACTATTCTCAAAACTAGAATTTGTAGAGTTTTGTCATCATGCCAATTTGGAATTGCAAGAATGTACATTCAATGTCAAGTTGACAATATGTTTCCTATTTTGCTCTCTGTGCTTGTCGAACACACTGTGGCCGACTGGATAACACACCTGACTGGTATACCAGGGTTCGGTGGTTCAAACCTCGCTGGACCCCCTTTTTTTTTTTTTTTTTTTTTTGGTCCTTTTTAGGTGGTCTGTCATTAAGATGACAGATCACCTATTATATTCGTCAGAATTTACTTTATTTATTTTTATTGCCAAATCTTTGTCCACCTCTATCTCAAAATCGGGCATGTCAATTTCCTTGATTTTCATGTCATGTATGGGCATCATTATGGACATGGGAATGGAAACTTTTCAAGGTTATCAAATCATGATGACGTCATCTAGGCGCCATTTTGTAAAATTAAATGATTGATCATATCATCGCAACTAATCATCAAAAATCATCCATATTTGCATCATATCAAGTTCAGGTGACAGGTCATCAGGACATATCATCAGAGGTCATGCAAAGGTCACGACGCGCATGTACGCGCGCGTCAAAATTTTAAATTTCCCCAAATCGACCGTGGTCAAGTTTGGGTACGTTTCTGGTCATTTTGAGCATGTCAAGAATTTGCGCGCGCACAGGTATGCGTGCGCGTTCTTGCACCTACCATCGTTATGCATCTTCGAGTCATCATTTCTTTCATGTCTTTCCATTGTTCATTATCTTCTGATTAATTTGATACCTCATTCAGCCTCTTACGACCAATAATACGGGAATGCGCGTCCATTCAAATTTGCATTACGCGCGCGTAAATGGGCTAAAATATGCCTATATAAAATTCACTGTAGCTCTTCAGGGAGTCCGTTGACCCCAATTTTTCTTTTCATATTCGAATAGAGTATGAATAGGAGATATGATTTCATGCCACATTTGACTCTTAATTACATCGTGACGTCATCAAAATGGCGTCGGAACTAAGAACAAGTGTTTTCTGTTTCATGATGTCACCACAGTCATTTAAATTGATTTTAATTCCGTAAATCTTGGTCTGTTCTCGCCAAATTTTCAATATGTTTTAGCTTAGAATGTATCCTTTAGACAATATCTCCACTGTTTCATTTTAAAGCTTGTACTATTCTCAAAACTAGAATTTGTAGAGTTTTGTCATCATGCCAATTTGGAATTGCAAGAATGTACATTCAATGTCAAGTTGACAATATGTTTCCTATTTTGCTCTCTGTGCTTGTCGAACACACTGTGGCCGACTGGATAACACACCTGACTGGTATACCAGGGTTCGGTGGTTCAAACCTCGCTGGACCCCCTTTTTTTTTTTTTTTTTTTTTTGGTCCTTTTTAGGTGGTCTGTCATTAAGATGACAGATCACCTATTATATTCGTCAGAATTTACTTTATTTATTTTTATTGCCAAATCTTTGTCCACCTCTATCTCAAAATCGGGCATGTCAATTTCCTTGATTTTCATGTCATGTATGGGCATCATTATGGACATGGGAATGGAAACTTTTCAAGGTTATCAAATCATGATGACGTCATCTAGGCGCCATTTTGTAAAATTAAATGATTGATCATATCATCGCAACTAATCATCAAAAATCATCCATATTTGCATCATATCAAGTTCAGGTGACAGGTCATCAGGACATATCATCAGAGGTCATGCAAAGGTCACGACGCGCATGTACGCGCGCGTCAAAATTTTAAATTTCCCCAAATCGACCGTGGTCAAGTTTGGGTACGTTTCTGGTCATTTTGAGCATGTCAAGAATTTGCGCGCGCACAGGTATGCGTGCGCGTTCTTGCACCTACCATCGTTATGCATCTTCGAGTCATCATTTCTTTCATGTCTTTCCATTGTTCATTATCTTCTGATTAATTTGATACCTCATTCAGCCTCTTACGACCAATAATACGGGAATGCGCGTCCATTCAAATTTGCATTACGCGCGCGTAAATGGGCTAAAATATGCCTATATAAAATTCACTGTAGCTCTTCAGGGAGTCCGTTGACCCCAATTTTTCTTTTCATATTCGAATAGAGTATGAATAGGAGATATGATTTCATGCCACATTTGACTCTTAATTACATCGTGACGTCATCAAAATGGCGTCGGAACTAAGAACAAGTGTTTTCTGTTTCATGATGTCACCACAGTCATTTAAATTGATTTTAATTCCGTAAATCTTGGTCTGTTCTCGCCAAATTTTCAATATGTTTTAGCTTAGAATGTATCCTTTAGACAATATCTCCACTGTTTCATTTTAAAGCTTGTACTATTCTCAAAACTAGAATTTGTAGAGTTTTGTCATCATGCCAATTTGGAATTGCAAGAATGTACATTCAATGTCAAGTTGACAATATGTTTCCTATTTTGCTCTCTGTGCTTGTCGAACACACTGTGGCCGACTGGATAACACACCTGACTGGTATACCAGGGTTCGGTGGTTCAAACCTCGCTGGACCCCCTTTTTTTTTTTTTTTTTTTTTTGGTCCTTTTTAGGTGGTCTGTCATTAAGATGACAGATCACCTATTATATTCGTCAGAATTTACTTTATTTATTTTTATTGCCAAATCTTTGTCCACCTCTATCTCAAAATCGGGCATGTCAATTTCCTTGATTTTCATGTCATGTATGGGCATCATTATGGACATGGGAATGGAAACTTTTCAAGGTTATCAAATCATGATGACGTCATCTAGGCGCCATTTTGTAAAATTAAATGATTGATCATATCATCGCAACTAATCATCAAAAATCATCCATATTTGCATCATATCAAGTTCAGGTGACAGGTCATCAGGACATATCATCAGAGGTCATGCAAAGGTCACGACGCGCATGTACGCGCGCGTCAAAATTTTAAATTTCCCCAAATCGACCGTGGTCAAGTTTGGGTACGTTTCTGGTCATTTTGAGCATGTCAAGAATTTGCGCGCGCACAGGTATGCGTGCGCGTTCTTGCACCTACCATCGTTATGCATCTTCGAGTCATCATTTCTTTCATGTCTTTCCATTGTTCATTATCTTCTGATTAATTTGATACCTCATTCAGCCTCTTACGACCAATAATACGGGAATGCGCGTCCATTCAAATTTGCATTACGCGCGCGTAAATGGGCTAAAATATGCCTATATAAAATTCACTGTAGCTCTTCAGGGAGTCCGTTGACCCCAATTTTTCTTTTCATATTCGAATAGAGTATGAATAGGAGATATGATTTCATGCCACATTTGACTCTTAATTACATCGTGACGTCATCAAAATGGCGTCGGAACTAAGAACAAGTGTTTTCTGTTTCATGATGTCACCACAGTCATTTAAATTGATTTTAATTCCGTAAATCTTGGTCTGTTCTCGCCAAATTTTCAATATGTTCTAGCTTAGAATGTATCCTTTAGACAATATCTCCACTGTTTCATTTTAAAGCTTGTACTATTCTCAAAACTAGAATTTGTAGAGTTTTGTCATCATGCCAATTTGGAATTGCAAGAATGTACATTCAATGTCAAGTTGACAATATGTTTCCTATTTTGCTCTCTGTGCTTGTCGAACACACTGTGGCCGACTGGATAACACACCTGACTGGTATACCAGGGTTCGGTGGTTCAAACCTCGCTGGACCCCCTTTTTTTTTTTTTTTTTTTTTTGGTCCTTTTTAGGTGGTCTGTCATTAAGATGACAGATCACCTATTATATTCGTCAGAATTTACTTTATTTATTTTTATTGCCAAATCTTTGTCCACCTCTATCTCAAAATCGGGCATGTCAATTTCCTTGATTTTCATGTCATGTATGGGCATCATTATGGACATGGGAATGGAAACTTTTCAAGGTTATCAAATCATGATGACGTCATCTAGGCGCCATTTTGTAAAATTAAATGATTGATCATATCATCGCAACTAATCATCAAAAATCATCCATATTTGCATCATATCAAGTTCAGGTGACAGGTCATCAGGACATATCATCAGAGGTCATGCAAAGGTCACGACGCGCATGTACGCGCGCGTCAAAATTTTAAATTTCCCCAAATCGACCGTGGTCAAGTTTGGGTACGTTTCTGGTCATTTTGAGCATGTCAAGAATTTGCGCGCGCACAGGTATGCGTGCGCGTTCTTGCACCTACCATCGTTATGCATCTTCGAGTCATCATTTCTTTCATGTCTTTCCATTGTTCATTATCTTCTGATTAATTTGATACCTCATTCAGCCTCTTACGACCAATAATACGGGAATGCGCGTCCATTCAAATTTGCATTACGCGCGCGTAAATGGGCTAAAATATGCCTATATAAAATTCACTGTAGCTCTTCAGGGAGTCCGTTGACCCCAATTTTTCTTTTCATATTCGAATAGAGTATGAATAGGAGATATGATTTCATGCCACATTTGACTCTTAATTACATCGTGACGTCATCAAAATGGCGTCGGAACTAAGAACAAGTGTTTTCTGTTTCATGATGTCACCACAGTCATTTAAATTGATTTTAATTCCGTAAATCTTGGTCTGTTCTCGCCAAATTTTCAATATGTTTTAGCTTAGAATGTATCCTTTAGACAATATCTCCACTGTTTCATTTTAAAGCTTGTACTATTCTCAAAACTAGAATTTGTAGAGTTTTGTCATCATGCCAATTTGGAATTGCAAGAATGTACATTCAATGTCAAGTTGACAATATGTTTCCTATTTTGCTCTCTGTGCTTGTCGAACACACTGTGGCCGACTGGATAACACACCTGACTGGTATACCAGGGTTCGGTGGTTCAAACCTCGCTGGACCCCCTTTTTTTTTTTTTTTTTTTTTTGGTCCTTTTTAGGTGGTCTGTCATTAAGATGACAGATCACCTATTATATTCGTCAGAATTTACTTTATTTATTTTTATTGCCAAATCTTTGTCCACCTCTATCTCAAAATCGGGCATGTCAATTTCCTTGATTTTCATGTCATGTATGGGCATCATTATGGACATGGGAATGGAAACTTTTCAAGGTTATCAAATCATGATGACGTCATCTAGGCGCCATTTTGTAAAATTAAATGATTGATCATATCATCGCAACTAATCATCAAAAATCATCCATATTTGCATCATATCAAGTTCAGGTGACAGGTCATCAGGACATATCATCAGAGGTCATGCAAAGGTCACGACGCGCATGTACGCGCGCGTCAAAATTTTAAATTTCCCCAAATCGACCGTGGTCAAGTTTGGGTACGTTTCTGGTCATTTTGAGCATGTCAAGAATTTGCGCGCGCACAGGTATGCGTGCGCGTTCTTGCACCTACCATCGTTATGCATCTTCGAGTCATCATTTCTTTCATGTCTTTCCATTGTTCATTATCTTCTGATTAATTTGATACCTCATTCAGCCTCTTACGACCAATAATACGGGAATGCGCGTCCATTCAAATTTGCATTACGCGCGCGTAAATGGGCTAAAATATGCCTATATAAAATTCACTGTAGCTCTTCAGGGAGTCCGTTGACCCCAATTTTTCTTTTCATATTCGAATAGAGTATGAATAGGAGATATGATTTCATGCCACATTTGACTCTTAATTACATCGTGACGTCATCAAAATGGCGTCGGAACTAAGAACAAGTGTTTTCTGTTTCATGATGTCACCACAGTCATTTAAATTGATTTTAATTCCGTAAATCTTGGTCTGTTCTCGCCAAATTTTCAATATGTTTTAGCTTAGAATGTATCCTTTAGACAATATCTCCACTGTTTCATTTTAAAGCTTGTACTATTCTCAAAACTAGAATTTGTAGAGTTTTGTCATCATGCCAATTTGGAATTGCAAGAATGTACATTCAATGTCAAGTTGACAATATGTTTCCTATTTTGCTCTCTGTGCTTGTCGAACACACTGTGGCCGACTGGATAACACACCTGACTGGTATACCAGGGTTCGGTGGTTCAAACCTCGCTGGACCCCCTTTTTTTTTTTTTTTTTTTTTTGGTCCTTTTTAGGTGGTCTGTCATTAAGATGACAGATCACCTATTATATTCGTCAGAATTTACTTTATTTATTTTTATTGCCAAATCTTTGTCCACCTCTATCTCAAAATCGGGCATGTCAATTTCCTTGATTTTCATGTCATGTATGGGCATCATTATGGACATGGGAATGGAAACTTTTCAAGGTTATCAAATCATGATGACGTCATCTAGGCGCCATTTTGTAAAATTAAATGATTGATCATATCATCGCAACTAATCATCAAAAATCATCCATATTTGCATCATATCAAGTTCAGGTGACAGGTCATCAGGACATATCATCAGAGGTCATGCAAAGGTCACGACGCGCATGTACGCGCGCGTCAAAATTTTAAATTTCCCCAAATCGACCGTGGTCAAGTTTGGGTACGTTTCTGGTCATTTTGAGCATGTCAAGAATTTGCGCGCGCACAGGTATGCGTGCGCGTTCTTGCACCTACCATCGTTATGCATCTTCGAGTCATCATTTCTTTCATGTCTTTCCATTGTTCATTATCTTCTGATTAATTTGATACCTCATTCAGCCTCTTACGACCAATAATACGGGAATGCGCGTCCATTCAAATTTGCATTACGCGCGCGTAAATGGGCTAAAATATGCCTATATAAAATTCACTGTAGCTCTTCAGGGAGTCCGTTGACCCCAATTTTTCTTTTCATATTCGAATAGAGTATGAATAGGAGATATGATTTCATGCCACATTTGACTCTTAATTACATCGTGACGTCATCAAAATGGCGTCGGAACTAAGAACAAGTGTTTTCTGTTTCATGATGTCACCACAGTCATTTAAATTGATTTTAATTCCGTAAATCTTGGTCTGTTCTCGCCAAATTTTCAATATGTTTTAGCTTAGAATGTATCCTTTAGACAATATCTCCACTGTTTCATTTTAAAGCTTGTACTATTCTCAAAACTAGAATTTGTAGAGTTTTGTCATCATGCCAATTTGGAATTGCAAGAATGTACATTCAATGTCAAGTTGACAATATGTTTCCTATTTTGCTCTCTGTGCTTGTCGAACACACTGTGGCCGACTGGATAACACACCTGACTGGTATACCAGGGTTCGGTGGTTCAAACCTCGCTGGACCCCCTTTTTTTTTTTTTTTTTTTTTGGTCCTTTTTAGGTGGTCTGTCATTAAGATGACAGATCACCTATTATATTCGTCAGAATTTACTTTATTTATTTTTATTGCCAAATCTTTGTCCACCTCTATCTCAAAATCGGGCATGTCAATTTCCTTGATTTTCATGTCATGTATGGGCATCATTATGGACATGGGAATGGAAACTTTTCAAGGTTATCAAATCATGATGACGTCATCTAGGCGCCATTTTGTAAAATTAAATGATTGATCATATCATCGCAACTAATCATCAAAAATCATCCATATTTGCATCATATCAAGTTCAGGTGACAGGTCATCAGGACATATCATCAGAGGTCATGCAAAGGTCACGACGCGCATGTACGCGCGCGTCAAAATTTTAAATTTCCCCAAATCGACCGTGGTCAAGTTTGGGTACGTTTCTGGTCATTTTGAGCATGTCAAGAATTTGCGCGCGCACAGGTATGCGTGCGCGTTCTTGCACCTACCATCGTTATGCATCTTCGAGTCATCATTTCTTTCATGTCTTTCCATTGTTCATTATCTTCTGATTAATTTGATACCTCATTCAGCCTCTTACGACCAATAATACGGGAATGCGCGTCCATTCAAATTTGCATTACGCGCGCGTAAATGGGCTAAAATATGCCTATATAAAATTCACTGTAGCTCTTCAGGGAGTCCGTTGACCCCAATTTTTCTTTTCATATTCGAATAGAGTATGAATAGGAGATATGATTTCATGCCACATTTGACTCTTAATTACATCGTGACGTCATCAAAATGGCGTCGGAACTAAGAACAAGTGTTTTCTGTTTCATGATGTCACCACAGTCATTTAAATTGATTTTAATTCCGTAAATCTTGGTCTGTTCTCGCCAAATTTTCAATATGTTTTAGCTTAGAATGTATCCTTTAGACAATATCTCCACTGTTTCATTTTAAAGCTTGTACTATTCTCAAAACTAGAATTTGTAGAGTTTTGTCATCATGCCAATTTTGAATTGCAAGAATGTACATTCAATGTCAAGTTGACAATATGTTTCCTATTTTGCTCTCTGTGCTTGTCGAACACACTGTGGCCGACTGGATAACACACCTGACTGGTATACCAGGGTTCGGTGGTTCAAACCTCGCTGGACCCCCTTTTTTTTTTTTTTTTTTTTTTGGTCCTTTTTAGGTGGTCTGTCATTAAGATGACAGATCACCTATTATATTCGTCAGAATTTACTTTATTTATTTTTATTGCCAAATCTTTGTCCACCTCTATCTCAAAATCGGGCATGTCAATTTCCTTGATTTTCATGTCATGTATGGGCATCATTATGGACATGGGAATGGAAACTTTTCAAGGTTATCAAATCATGATGACGTCATCTAGGCGCCATTTTGTAAAATTAAATGATTGATCATATCATCGCAACTAATCATCAAAAATCATCCATATTTGCATCATATCAAGTTCAGGTGACAGGTCATCAGGACATATCATCAGAGGTCATGCAAAGGTCACGACGCGCATGTACGCGCGCGTCAAAATTTTAAATTTCCCCAAATCGACCGTGGTCAAGTTTGGGTACGTTTCTGGTCATTTTGAGCATGTCAAGAATTTGCGCGCGCACAGGTATGCGTGCGCGTTCTTGCACCTACCATCGTTATGCATCTTCGAGTCATCATTTCTTTCATGTCTTTCCATTGTTCATTATCTTCTGATTAATTTGATACCTCATTCAGCCTCTTACGACCAATAATACGGGAATGCGCGTCCATTCAAATTTGCATTACGCGCGCGTAAATGGGCTAAAATATGCCTATATAAAATTCACTGTAGCTCTTCAGGGAGTCCGTTGACCCCAATTTTTCTTTTCATATTCGAATAGAGTATGAATAGGAGATATGATTTCATGCCACATTTGACTCTTAATTACATCGTGACGTCATCAAAATGGCGTCGGAACTAAGAACAAGTGTTTTCTGTTTCATGATGTCACCACAGTCATTTAAATTGATTTTAATTCCGTAAATCTTGGTCTGTTCTCGCCAAATTTTCAATATGTTTTAGCTTAGAATGTATCCTTTAGACAATATCTCCACTGTTTCATTTTAAAGCTTGTACTATTCTCAAAACTAGAATTTGTAGAGTTTTGTCATCATGCCAATTTGGAATTGCAAGAATGTACATTCAATGTCAAGTTGACAATATGTTTCCTATTTTGCTCTCTGTGCTTGTCGAACACACTGTGGCCGACTGGATAACACACCTGACTGGTATACCAGGGTTCGGTGGTTCAAACCTCGCTGGACCCCCTTTTTTTTTTTTTTTTTTTTTTGGTCCTTTTTAGGTGGTCTGTCATTAAGATGACAGATCACCTATTATATTCGTCAGAATTTACTTTATTTATTTTTATTGCCAAATCTTTGTCCACCTCTATCTCAAAATCGGGCATGTCAATTTCCTTGATTTTCATGTCATGTATGGGCATCATTATGGACATGGGAATGGAAACTTTTCAAGGTTATCAAATCATGATGACGTCATCTAGGCGCCATTTTGTAAAATTAAATGATTGATCATATCATCGCAACTAATCATCAAAAATCATCCATATTTGCATCATATCAAGTTCAGGTGACAGGTCATCAGGACATATCATCAGAGGTCATGCAAAGGTCACGACGCGCATGTACGCGCGCGTCAAAATTTTAAATTTCCCCAAATCGACCGTGGTCAAGTTTGGGTACGTTTCTGGTCATTTTGAGCATGTCAAGAATTTGCGCGCGCACAGGTATGCGTGCGCGTTCTTGCACCTACCATCGTTATGCATCTTCGAGTCATCATTTCTTTCATGTCTTTCCATTGTTCATTATCTTCTGATTAATTTGATACCTCATTCAGCCTCTTACGACCAATAATACGGGAATGCGCGTCCATTCAAATTTGCATTACGCGCGCGTAAATGGGCTAAAATATGCCTATATAAAATTCACTGTAGCTCTTCAGGGAGTCCGTTGACCCCAATTTTTCTTTTCATATTCGAATAGAGTATGAATAGGAGATATGATTTCATGCCACATTTGACTCTTAATTACATCGTGACGTCATCAAAATGGCGTCGGAACTAAGAACAAGTGTTTTCTGTTTCATGATGTCACCACAGTCATTTAAATTGATTTTAATTCCGTAAATCTTGGTCTGTTCTCGCCAAATTTTCAATATGTTTTAGCTTAGAATGTATCCTTTAGACAATATCTCCACTGTTTCATTTTAAAGCTTGTACTATTCTCAAAACTAGAATTTGTAGAGTTTTGTCATCATGCCAATTTGGAATTGCAAGAATGTACATTCAATGTCAAGTTGACAATATGTTTCCTATTTTGCTCTCTGTGCTTGTCGAACACACTGTGGCCGACTGGATAACACACCTGACTGGTATACCAGGGTTCGGTGGTTCAAACCTCGCTGGACCCCCTTTTTTTTTTTTTTTTTTTTTTGGTCCTTTTTAGGTGGTCTGTCATTAAGATGACAGATCACCTATTATATTCGTCAGAATTTACTTTATTTATTTTTATTGCCAAATCTTTGTCCACCTCTATCTCAAAATCGGGCATGTCAATTTCCTTGATTTTCATGTCATGTATGGGCATCATTATGGACATGGGAATGGAAACTTTTCAAGGTTATCAAATCATGATGACGTCATCTAGGCGCCATTTTGTAAAATTAAATGATTGATCATATCATCGCAACTAATCATCAAAAATCATCCATATTTGCATCATATCAAGTTCAGGTGACAGGTCATCAGGACATATCATCAGAGGTCATGCAAAGGTCACGACGCGCATGTACGCGCGCGTCAAAATTTTAAATTTCCCCAAATCGACCGTGGTCAAGTTTGGGTACGTTTCTGGTCATTTTGAGCATGTCAAGAATTTGCGCGCGCACAGGTATGCGTGCGCGTTCTTGCACCTACCATCGTTATGCATCTTCGAGTCATCATTTCTTTCATGTCTTTCCATTGTTCATTATCTTCTGATTAATTTGATACCTCATTCAGCCTCTTACGACCAATAATACGGGAATGCGCGTCCATTCAAATTTGCATTACGCGCGCGTAAATGGGCTAAAATATGCCTATATAAAATTCACTGTAGCTCTTCAGGGAGTCCGTTGACCCCAATTTTTCTTTTCATATTCGAATAGAGTATGAATAGGAGATATGATTTCATGCCACATTTGACTCTTAATTACATCGTGACGTCATCAAAATGGCGTCGGAACTAAGAACAAGTGTTTTCTGTTTCATGATGTCACCACAGTCATTTAAATTGATTTTAATTCCGTAAATCTTGGTCTGTTCTCGCCAAATTTTCAATATGTTTTAGCTTAGAATGTATCCTTTAGACAATATCTCCACTGTTTCATTTTAAAGCTTGTACTATTCTCAAAACTAGAATTTGTAGAGTTTTGTCATCATGCCAATTTGGAATTGCAAGAATGTACATTCAATGTCAAGTTGACAATATGTTTCCTATTTTGCTCTCTGTGCTTGTCGAACACACTGTGGCCGACTGGATAACACACCTGACTGGTATACCAGGGTTCGGTGGTTCAAACCTCGCTGGACCCCCTTTTTTTTTTTTTTTTTTTTTTGGTCCTTTTTAGGTGGTCTGTCATTAAGATGACAGATCACCTATTATATTCGTCAGAATTTACTTTATTTATTTTTATTGCCAAATCTTTGTCCACCTCTATCTCAAAATCGGGCATGTCAATTTCCTTGATTTTCATGTCATGTATGGGCATCATTATGGACATGGGAATGGAAACTTTTCAAGGTTATCAAATCATGATGACGTCATCTAGGCGCCATTTTGTAAAATTAAATGATTGATCATATCATCGCAACTAATCATCAAAAATCATCCATATTTGCATCATATCAAGTTCAGGTGACAGGTCATCAGGACATATCATCAGAGGTCATGCAAAGGTCACGACGCGCATGTACGCGCGCGTCAAAATTTTAAATTTCCCCAAATCGACCGTGGTCAAGTTTGGGTACGTTTCTGGTCATTTTGAGCATGTCAAGAATTTGCGCGCGCACAGGTATGCGTGCGCGTTCTTGCACCTACCATCGTTATGCATCTTCGAGTCATCATTTCTTTCATGTCTTTCCATTGTTCATTATCTTCTGATTAATTTGATACCTCATTCAGCCTCTTACGACCAATAATACGGGAATGCGCGTCCATTCAAATTTGCATTACGCGCGCGTAAATGGGCTAAAATATGCCTATATAAAATTCACTGTAGCTCTTCAGGGAGTCCGTTGACCCCAATTTTTCTTTTCATATTCGAATAGAGTATGAATAGGAGATATGATTTCATGCCACATTTGACTCTTAATTACATCGTGACGTCATCAAAATGGCGTCGGAACTAAGAACAAGTGTTTTCTGTTTCATGATGTCACCACAGTCATTTAAATTGATTTTAATTCCGTAAATCTTGGTCTGTTCTCGCCAAATTTTCAATATGTTTTAGCTTAGAATGTATCCTTTAGACAATATCTCCACTGTTTCATTTTAAAGCTTGTACTATTCTCAAAACTAGAATTTGTAGAGTTTTGTCATCATGCCAATTTGGAATTGCAAGAATGTACATTCAATGTCAAGTTGACAATATGTTTCCTATTTTGCTCTCTGTGCTTGTCGAACACACTGTGGCCGACTGGATAACACACCTGACTGGTATACCAGGGTTCGGTGGTTCAAACCTCGCTGGACCCCCTTTTTTTTTTTTTTTTTTTTTGGTCCTTTTTAGGTGGTCTGTCATTAAGATGACAGATCACCTATTATATTCGTCAGAATTTACTTTATTTATTTTTATTGCCAAATCTTTGTCCACCTCTATCTCAAAATCGGGCATGTCAATTTCCTTGATTTTCATGTCATGTATGGGCATCATTATGGACATGGGAATGGAAACTTTTCAAGGTTATCAAATCATGATGACGTCATCTAGGCGCCATTTTGTAAAATTAAATGATTGATCATATCATCGCAACTAATCATCAAAAATCATCCATATTTGCATCATATCAAGTTCAGGTGACAGGTCATCAGGACATATCATCAGAGGTCATGCAAAGGTCACGACGCGCATGTACGCGCGCGTCAAAATTTTAAATTTCCCCAAATCGACCGTGGTCAAGTTTGGGTACGTTTCTGGTCATTTTGAGCATGTCAAGAATTTGCGCGCGCACAGGTATGCGTGCGCGTTCTTGCACCTACCATCGTTATGCATCTTCGAGTCATCATTTCTTTCATGTCTTTCCATTGTTCATTATCTTCTGATTAATTTGATACCTCATTCAGCCTCTTACGACCAATAATACGGGAATGCGCGTCCATTCAAATTTGCATTACGCGCGCGTAAATGGGCTAAAATATGCCTATATAAAATTCACTGTAGCTCTTCAGGGAGTCCGTTGACCCCAATTTTTCTTTTCATATTCGAATAGAGTATGAATAGGAGATATGATTTCATGCCACATTTGACTCTTAATTACATCGTGACGTCATCAAAATGGCGTCGGAACTAAGAACAAGTGTTTTCTGTTTCATGATGTCACCACAGTCATTTAAATTGATTTTAATTCCGTAAATCTTGGTCTGTTCTCGCCAAATTTTCAATATGTTTTAGCTTAGAATGTATCCTTTAGACAATATCTCCACTGTTTCATTTTAAAGCTTGTACTATTCTCAAAACTAGAATTTGTAGAGTTTTGTCATCATGCCAATTTGGAATTGCAAGAATGTACATTCAATGTCAAGTTGACAATATGTTTCCTATTTTGCTCTCTGTGCTTGTCGAACACACTGTGGCCGACTGGATAACACACCTGACTGGTATACCAGGGTTCGGTGGTTCAAACCTCGCTGGACCCCCTTTTTTTTTTTTTTTTTTTTTGGTCCTTTTTAGGTGGTCTGTCATTAAGATGACAGATCACCTATTATATTCGTCAGAATTTACTTTATTTATTTTTATTGCCAAATCTTTGTCCACCTCTATCTCAAAATCGGGCATGTCAATTTCCTTGATTTTCATGTCATGTATGGGCATCATTATGGACATGGGAATGGAAACTTTTCAAGGTTATCAAATCATGATGACGTCATCTAGGCGCCATTTTGTAAAATTAAATGATTGATCATATCATCGCAACTAATCATCAAAAATCATCCATATTTGCATCATATCAAGTTCAGGTGACAGGTCATCAGGACATATCATCAGAGGTCATGCAAAGGTCACGACGCGCATGTACGCGCGCGTCAAAATTTTAAATTTCCCCAAATCGACCGTGGTCAAGTTTGGGTACGTTTCTGGTCATTTTGAGCATGTCAAGAATTTGCGCGCGCACAGGTATGCGTGCGCGTTCTTGCACCTACCATCGTTATGCATCTTCGAGTCATCATTTCTTTCATGTCTTTCCATTGTTCATTATCTTCTGATTAATTTGATACCTCATTCAGCCTCTTACGACCAATAATACGGGAATGCGCGTCCATTCAAATTTGCATTACGCGCGCGTAAATGGGCTAAAATATGCCTATATAAAATTCACTGTAGCTCTTCAGGGAGTCCGTTGACCCCAATTTTTCTTTTCATATTCGAATAGAGTATGAATAGGAGATATGATTTCATGCCACATTTGACTCTTAATTACATCGTGACGTCATCAAAATGGCGTCGGAACTAAGAACAAGTGTTTTCTGTTTCATGATGTCACCACAGTCATTTAAATTGATTTTAATTCCGTAAATCTTGGTCTGTTCTCGCCAAATTTTCAATATGTTTTAGCTTAGAATGTATCCTTTAGACAATATCTCCACTGTTTCATTTTAAAGCTTGTACTATTCTCAAAACTAGATTTTGTAGAGTTTTGTCATCATGCCAATTTGGAATTGCAAGAATGTACATTCAATGTCAAGTTGACAATATGTTTCCTATTTTGCTCTCTGTGCTTGTCGAACACACTGTGGCCGACTGGATAACACACCTGACTGGTATACCAGGGTTCGGTGGTTCAAACCTCGCTGGACCCCCTTTTTTTTTTTTTTTTTTTTTTGGTCCTTTTTAGGTGGTCTGTCATTAAGATGACAGATCACCTATTATATTCGTCAGAATTTACTTTATTTATTTTTATTGCCAAATCTTTGTCCACCTCTATCTCAAAATCGGGCATGTCAATTTCCTTGATTTTCATGTCATGTATGGGCATCATTATGGACATGGGAATGGAAACTTTTCAAGGTTATCAAATCATGATGACGTCATCTAGGCGCCATTTTGTAAAATTAAATGATTGATCATATCATCGCAACTAATCATCAAAAATCATCCATATTTGCATCATATCAAGTTCAGGTGACAGGTCATCAGGACATATCATCAGAGGTCATGCAAAGGTCACGACGCGCATGTACGCGCGCGTCAAAATTTTAAATTTCCCCAAATCGACCGTGGTCAAGTTTGGGTACGTTTCTGGTCATTTTGAGCATGTCAAGAATTTGCGCGCGCACAGGTATGCGTGCGCGTTCTTGCACCTACCATCGTTATGCATCTTCGAGTCATCATTTCTTTCATGTCTTTCCATTGTTCATTATCTTCTGATTAATTTGATACCTCATTCAGCCTCTTACGACCAATAATACGGGAATGCGCGTCCATTCAAATTTGCATTACGCGCGCGTAAATGGGCTAAAATATGCCTATATAAAATTCACTGTAGCTCTTCAGGGAGTCCGTTGACCCCAATTTTTCTTTTCATATTCGAATAGAGTATGAATAGGAGATATGATTTCATGCCACATTTGACTCTTAATTACATCGTGACGTCATCAAAATGGCGTCGGAACTAAGAACAAGTGTTTTCTGTTTCATGATGTCACCACAGTCATTTAAATTGATTTTAATTCCGTAAATCTTGGTCTGTTCTCGCCAAATTTTCAATATGTTTTAGCTTAGAATGTATCCTTTAGACAATATCTCCACTGTTTCATTTTAAAGCTTGTACTATTCTCAAAACTAGAATTTGTAGAGTTTTGTCATCATGCCAATTTGGAATTGCAAGAATGTACATTCAATGTCAAGTTGACAATATGTTTCCTATTTTGCTCTCTGTGCTTGTCGAACACACTGTGGCCGACTGGATAACACACCTGACTGGTATACCAGGGTTCGGTGGTTCAAACCTCGCTGGACCCCCTTTTTTTTTTTTTTTTTTTTTGGTCCTTTTTAGGTGGTCTGTCATTAAGATGACAGATCACCTATTATATTCGTCAGAATTTACTTTATTTATTTTTATTGCCAAATCTTTGTCCACCTCTATCTCAAAATCGGGCATGTCAATTTCCTTGATTTTCATGTCATGTATGGGCATCATTATGGACATGGGAATGGAAACTTTTCAAGGTTATCAAATCATGATGACGTCATCTAGGCGCCATTTTGTAAAATTAAATGATTGATCATATCATCGCAACTAATCATCAAAAATCATCCATATTTGCATCATATCAAGTTCAGGTGACAGGTCATCAGGACATATCATCAGAGGTCATGCAAAGGTCACGACGCGCATGTACGCGCGCGTCAAAATTTTAAATTTCCCCAAATCGACCGTGGTCAAGTTTGGGTACGTTTCTGGTCATTTTGAGCATGTCAAGAATTTGCGCGCGCACAGGTATGCGTGCGCGTTCTTGCACCTACCATCGTTATGCATCTTCGAGTCATCATTTCTTTCATGTCTTTCCATTGTTCATTATCTTCTGATTAATTTGATACCTCATTCAGCCTCTTACGACCAATAATACGGGAATGCGCGTCCATTCAAATTTGCATTACGCGCGCGTAAATGGCTAAAATATGCCTATATAAAATTCACTGTAGCTCTTCAGGGAGTCCGTTGACCCCAATTTTTCTTTTCATATTCGAATAGAGTATGAATAGGAGATATGATTTCATGCCACATTTGACTCTTAATTACATCGTGACGTCATCAAAATGGCGTCGGAACTAAGAACAAGTGTTTTCTGTTTCATGATGTCACCACAGTCATTTAAATTGATTTTAATTCCGTAAATCTTGGTCTGTTCTCGCCAAATTTTCAATATGTTTTAGCTTAGAATGTATCCTTTAGACAATATCTCCACTGTTTCATTTTAAAGCTTGTACTATTCTCAAAACTAGAATTTGTAGAGTTTTGTCATCATGCCAATTTGGAATTGCAAGAATGTACATTCAATGTCAAGTTGACAATATGTTTCCTATTTTGCTCTCTGTGCTTGTCGAACACACTGTGGCCGACTGGATAACACACCTGACTGGTATACCAGGGTTCGGTGGTTCAAACCTCGCTGGACCCCCTTTTTTTTTTTTTTTTTTTTTGGTCCTTTTTAGGTGGTCTGTCATTAAGATGACAGATCACCTATTATATTCGTCAGAATTTACTTTATTTATTTTTATTGCCAAATCTTTGTCCACCTCTATCTCAAAATCGGGCATGTCAATTTCCTTGATTTTCATGTCATGTATGGGCATCATTATGGACATGGGAATGGAAACTTTTCAAGGTTATCAAATCATGATGACGTCATCTAGGCGCCATTTTGTAAAATTAAATGATTGATCATATCATCGCAACTAATCATCAAAAATCATCCATATTTGCATCATATCAAGTTCAGGTGACAGGTCATCAGGACATATCATCAGAGGTCATGCAAAGGTCACGACGCGCATGTACGCGCGCGTCAAAATTTTAAATTTCCCCAAATCGACCGTGGTCAAGTTTGGGTACGTTTCTGGTCATTTTGAGCATGTCAAGAATTTGCGCGCGCACAGGTATGCGTGCGCGTTCTTGCACCTACCATCGTTATGCATCTTCGAGTCATCATTTCTTTCATGTCTTTCCATTGTTCATTATCTTCTGATTAATTTGATACCTCATTCAGCCTCTTACGACCAATAATACGGGAATGCGCGTCCATTCAAATTTGCATTACGCGCGCGTAAATGGGCTAAAATATGCCTATATAAAATTCACTGTAGCTCTTCAGGGAGTCCGTTGACCCCAATTTTTCTTTTCATATTCGAATAGAGTATGAATAGGAGATATGATTTCATGCCACATTTGACTCTTAATTACATCGTGACGTCATCAAAATGGCGTCGGAACTAAGAACAAGTGTTTTCTGTTTCATGATGTCACCACAGTCATTTAAATTGATTTTAATTCCGTAAATCTTGGTCTGTTCTCGCCAAATTTTCAATATGTTTTAGCTTAGAATGTATCCTTTAGACAATATCTCCACTGTTTCATTTTAAAGCTTGTACTATTCTCAAAACTAGAATTTGTAGAGTTTTGTCATCATGCCAATTTGGAATTGCAAGAATGTACATTCAATGTCAAGTTGACAATATGTTTCCTATTTTGCTCTCTGTGCTTGTCGAACACACTGTGGCCGACTGGATAACACACCTGACTGGTATACCAGGGTTCGGTGGTTCAAACCTCGCTGGACCCCCTTTTTTTTTTTTTTTTTTTTTTGGTCCTTTTTAGGTGGTCTGTCATTAAGATGACAGATCACCTATTATATTCGTCAGAATTTACTTTATTTATTTTTATTGCCAAATCTTTGTCCACCTCTATCTCAAAATCGGGCATGTCAATTTCCTTGATTTTCATGTCATGTATGGGCATCATTATGGACATGGGAATGGAAACTTTTCAAGGTTATCAAATCATGATGACGTCATCTAGGCGCCATTTTGTAAAATTAAATGATTGATCATATCATCGCAACTAATCATCAAAAATCATCCATATTTGCATCATATCAAGTTCAGGTGACAGGTCATCAGGACATATCATCAGAGGTCATGCAAAGGTCACGACGCGCATGTACGCGCGCGTCAAAATTTTAAATTTCCCCAAATCGACCGTGGTCAAGTTTGGGTACGTTTCTGGTCATTTTGAGCATGTCAAGAATTTGCGCGCGCACAGGTATGCGTGCGCGTTCTTGCACCTACCATCGTTATGCATCTTCGAGTCATCATTTCTTTCATGTCTTTCCATTGTTCATTATCTTCTGATTAATTTGATACCTCATTCAGCCTCTTACGACCAATAATACGGGAATGCGCGTCCATTCAAATTTGCATTACGCGCGCGTAAATGGGCTAAAATATGCCTATATAAAATTCACTGTAGCTCTTCAGGGAGTCCGTTGACCCCAATTTTTCTTTTCATATTCGAATAGAGTATGAATAGGAGATATGATTTCATGCCACATTTGACTCTTAATTACATCGTGACGTCATCAAAATGGCGTCGGAACTAAGAACAAGTGTTTTCTGTTTCATGATGTCACCACAGTCATTTAAATTGATTTTAATTCCGTAAATCTTGGTCTGTTCTCGCCAAATTTTCAATATGTTTTAGCTTAGAATGTATCCTTTAGACAATATCTCCACTGTTTCATTTTAAAGCTTGTACTATTCTCAAAACTAGAATTTGTAGAGTTTTGTCATCATGCCAATTTGGAATTGCAAGAATGTACATTCAATGTCAAGTTGACAATATGTTTCCTATTTTGCTCTCTGTGCTTGTCGAACACACTGTGGCCGACTGGATAACACACCTGACTGGTATACCAGGGTTCGGTGGTTCAAACCTCGCTGGACCCCCTTTTTTTTTTTTTTTTTTTTTTGGTCCTTTTTAGGTGGTCTGTCATTAAGATGACAGATCACCTATTATATTCGTCAGAATTTACTTTATTTATTTTTATTGCCAAATTTTGTTCCCACTTTATCTCAAAATCGGGCTTGTCAAATTTCTTGATTTTCATGTCATGTATGGAAATTATTATGGAATCGTGAAACGAAACTTTTCAAGGTTATCAAATCATGATGACGTCATCTAGGCGCCATTTTGTAAAATTATATGATTGATCATATCATCGCAACTAATCATAAAAAATCATCCATATTTGCATCATATCAAGTTCAGGTGACAGGTCATCAGGACATGTCATCAGAGGTCATGCAAAGGTCACGACGCGCACGTACGCGCGCGTCAAAATTCAAAAATTCCCCAAATCAACCGTGGTCAAGTTTGGGTACGTTTCGGGTCATTTTGAGCATGTCAAGAATTTGCGCGCGCACAGGTATGCGTGCGCGTTCTTGCACCTACCATCGGTATGCATCTTCGAGTCATCATTTATTTTATGTCTGTCCATTGTCCATTAGCTTCTGATTAATTTGATACCTCATTCAGCCTCTTACGACCAATAATACGGGAATGCGCGTCCATTCAAATTTGCATTACTCGCGCGTAAATGGGCAAAAATATGCCTATATAAAATTCACTGTAGCTCTTCAGGGAGTCCGTTGACCCCAAATTTTTTCTCACTCTTTTATATAATCAATATCTCATTTGCAGATTTTGTAATTACGTCAATTTTAAGTTATTAGTGAAAATTACATATTTTCGCAACAAACGTCAACGTACTTGACCGTATCTTCGTTATTACTGGTCAGTTTTCTTCCAAATTTTGATATGATATAGTGAAGACAATTATCTACAAATAACATGTGACTAATTTTCACTTTTGACCCCAGCATCAGTGTGTTATAACTTGTTTAAGTTTTTGCTAATTTTTTCTGGACTTAATTTTTGAGAATTTTTTAAAGAAATTGCTTCATTAATCACTTGTACGGTCTTGCTGAAAATTTTAAGCCCACCTGCTTTGCGGTTACTTATGTAGGACATATTTTGTAATTTTGCCGGAACTTTTTAAGGGGCAATTTTAACATTGTAAAACATCATTTATGTATTTTTTTAGTAAACGCTGCAATATCTAAACGCTATTGGGTTGAAAATTTTCATTCCGGACATTTTGCGGAAATTCCTGGATTTTTTTTCTGTTTGTTAATTTTTACTTAATATAACGTATAACAAATTTTCAGGTACCTTCTGTGAAATGAAAAAATTGTGCAATTTAGTTAATTACACATGTTCCCGAAATTTTGCGGGAAAATTGCCAGTATTTGAATCTTTTACCTGACTTTTTTCAGTAAAAATCATCAAGAAAGAATTTTCAAGTAAATGTCAAAGTCATACACAATTAATAAATGGATATTGAAAATTTTTGACGGAAAATATTATTTGAAATGTTTAAAAATTTGCAGAAATTTGGCAAACATTTACAAAAAAAATCTACTTGGTTCTTTTATCAAATACATCACTGATGAGTTTTGATGTGAATGCTGTGAAATTATAGCATTGTGAAATGTAGCAGAAAATTTGAACAAAAAAATTTAAGATATTTTAGCTTTTAAAAAGTATCACCTATGAATTTTCAAGTATTCTGTGAAATTAATACCCACTGACATTGTGAAATGTCAGTGGGTGAAATCTTTAAAAAAAATGCTCAAAGTACAAAGAATTTTTAACAAGATTTTGCATAAAAAACATCAAACTGTCGATTAAAAATTAGCTGCTGTGAAAATTAAGGCGCCTTTCATTGCGCAATTTTGGAAAGCCAATTTCGGTAAAATCGTCTGAGATTTTTGGAGAGTTTTTAAGGCATTTTACGTGCTCCTAACTTTATTTCGTATTTAACATATTGCATTATCACCACCATCATTACAATCATCACGATTGTCATCACTACATTTATAATCACATTTAGCAATGGTCAAAATTTATTCCTTTGATGTCTATGATCAAGATTATCAATCATATCTGAATGATTCATTCCCGGGATTCATTTTATACAACATTAGCCGTCAATGAATGAAAAATCATGACAGACCACCTAATTCGTCCGCATGACGAATTAAAATCTAGTTTATTTTTCTTTTTCCACCCTTTTCTTGTTCCACCAAAATCAGAAAAAGTGCTCGATCAATTTTCATCAAAATATTATCAATTATGCACAGTTATCATGCGATGTGTACGAAACAAGTTCAACCTCAAATAGTCATCGTGACGTCATCTACGCGCCATTTTGTAAAATCACATTATCAACAATATCTTCATCATCAATCATCAAAAATGAACAATATCAACATAAAATTAACTTCAGATCATGGGTCAACTGTCAATGTCATCAAAGGTCATGAACAGGTCACGACGCGCATGTACGCGCGCGTCAAAATTTTAAAATGCTCAAAATCACTTTTTGATCAAAGTAGAGTACGAATCAGGTCATTTGAAGCATTTCAAGAATTTGCGCGCTCACACGTTTTCGCGCGCGTTCACGCGCGTAACGTCGTTACGCAATGTAGAATCTCACTTTCTTTTACGTCAATGCATTTGTTATTAAATTTCTAATAATTTGATACCTTGATCAACCTTCTACGACCAGTAGTAAAGGAATTAGCTTCCATCAAAGTTTGAATCACGCGCGCACGCGCGCGTTCACAATAGACCAAATATGTGCAAAAACATGCCTTTACAAAATTCAATATAACTCTTCAGATAGTCCGTTGACCCCTAAATTTTCTTTTATATTCGGATAGAATATGAATTACAGATGTGATTTTATGTCACATTTGACCCTAAATTTTATCATGACGTCATCAAAATGGCGTCGGAACTAAAATTTTCCATTTTTGTTTTATGACGTTTGAATAATTTTGCAAATATGACTATAACTCCGTAATTCTTGATCATTTTTCGCCCAGATTTCGACATATTGTAGCTGGACTTATACTCTTACTAAATATTGCATAACATTTTCACTTATATTAATTATTCATCCTCAAAACTGAGAATTTATAGAGGCATATCACAATGCCAATTTTCACTGTCATAAGTCAATTTAAGATAATATTACTTCTTTGAACTATGAGAGTACGGGACGCTGTGTAGTCCAATGGATAGCGCACATGCCTTACAATACAAAGGTCCTTGGTTCGAAACTCGCTTGACAATGTTCTTTTTTTTGCTGATGTATTTGTGTGTAACGTCTATTAAATACTGATTTTTCTCAAAATTTGATTCTACATTCATGGATTTCGGCAACATTAATTTAATTATTTCGTGTAGTCACTTGCGAAAGTGCATTTGGCATTCTCTAATACAACAAGATCGTTTACACAACGTAATATTTTGTCTTTCAGCTGCTGTATTTAATATGTTCTTTTGTTAATAAAAGTCTGCTTTTAATGATGGTGATTATATTGATGTGCATTGCCATGGATATAATGATCAAATATTACATCGTGATCATGAGAATGACAGACAGATCACCTAATTCGTCCTTAAGACGAATTAAAATTCTAGTTTATTTTTCTTTTTCCACCCTTTTCTTGTTCCACCAAAATCTGAAAAAGTGCTCGATCAATTTTCATCAAAATATTATCAATTATGCACAGTTATCATGCGATGTGTACGAAACAAGTTCAACCTCAAATAGTCATCGTGACGTCATCTACGCGCCATTTTGTAAAATCACATTATCAACAATATCTTCATCATCAATCATCAAAAATGAACAATATCAACATAAAATTAACTTCAGATCATGGGTCAACTGTCAATGTCATCAAAGGTCATGAACAGGTCACGACGCGCATGTACGCGCGCGTCAAAATTTTAAAATGCTCAAAATCACTTTTTGATCAAAGTAGAGTACGAATCAGGTCATTTGAAGCATTTCAAGAATTTGCGCGCTCACACGTTTTCGCGCGCGTTCACGCGCGTAACGTCGTTACGCAATGTAGAATCTCACTTTCTTTTACGTCAATGCATTTGTTATTAAATTTCTAATAATTTGATACCTTGATCAACCTTCTACGACCAGTAGTAAAGGAATTAGCTTCCATCAAAGTTTGAATCACGCGCGCACGCGCGCGTTCACAATAGACCAAATATGTGCAAAAACATGCCTTTACAAAATTCAATATTAGTGGAGCGGTTATGTGACAAAAAATGGCCAAGATGCTCGGATCTGGCAGAAAGTGTGAAATTTGGCATACAGGGGTATTTTTGGGCGCTGATTTCAAAAATTGCCGGCCCCAAGCGATTTGACCATCGGGTCGGCCGCCATTTTGAAATCCAAGATGGCCGCCATGAAATATCATTAAATGTCAATTTCTTGAGTTTTACATGACATGTGACACTGAAATTTGGCATATAGGGGTATTTTGAGGCACTGATTTCAAATATTGCCGCCCATCAGCAATTTGACCATTTGGTCGGCGGCAAAATGGCCGCCATCTTGAAATCCAAGATGGCCGCCATGATATATTATTGCAATCATTTTCTCGAGTTTTATATGAACTGCGGTATTGAAATTTGGCATATAGGCTTAATTTGGGGTGCTGATTTCAAATATTGCCGGCCCCAAGTGATTTGACCATCGGGTCGGCCGCCATTTTGAAATCCAAGATGGCCGCCATTTTGAAATCATTAATGTCATTTTCATGAGTTTTACATGACGTGTGACACTGAAATTTGGTATGTTGGGGTATATTTAGGCACTGATTTCAAATATTGCCGGCCCCCAGCAATTTGACCACTTGGTCAGTGGCTAAATGGCCGCCATTTTGAAATCCAAGATGGCCGCCATGAAAAATCATTAAATGTCATTTTCTTGAGTTTTACATGATATGTGACACTGAAATTTGGCATATAGGCTTAATTCGGGGTGCTGATTTCATATATTGCCGGCCTCAAGCGATTTGAACATCGGGTCAGCCGCCATTTGAAATCCAAGATGGCCGCCATGAAAAATCATTGAACTCATTTTCTTGAATTTTACATATGTACCCCTGAAATTTGTAGTATATCGGTATCTAGGTGAGTTCATTTAAAACATTGCTGGCTCCAAGCAATCTGACAATTGGTCGGCGGAAAAATGGCCCACATCTTGAATTCGAAGCTGGCTGCCTTAGAAATATTGCAATTATTTCGTTGAGTTTTATATGATCTGCGGTATTGCACTTTGACATATAGAAGTAGTGTGGGGAGCTTATTTCAAATATTGCTGGCCCTCAGCGATCTGATCTCCTGAGTCAGGGTTATACGGGCCAAAGATATTCATTCGAGCCAATTAACCCATTTAATTCTCAATTTTTAATTTTGATATTGCTGATTGACAAAAATGAATGAATATGATTGATAATCAAACACTGATTCTAGGGAGGGTAACTTTACTGAACTTCCTTTTTTCAAATTGGGAAGAAATATCGCCACTTTGGAACTATTTTTATACTGGCGGGAGAAGTATTGCCATTTTACTGTCTCAAGTGATGAATTTGATCCTGTCAGGTGTAGTCTTCATAAATGCCGATTTATTTTTAAAATGAGCTGGTCGAGGTACCCTTTTCTGGTCAGATATGGAATGTCAGACATATATCCTATCCACTGGACAGGTAGTAAACATTCAATTCTCGAATTTCATCCTTATTTTTTTAGAGCGTCTCTTTAACACACGAGTCTATGGGAAATAGTTTAGGCCCGTGATACCTCAGCTGCAAAATGGCAGCCATCTTGAAATCCAAGATGGCTGCCATAAAAAAAAATCATTAAAAAAAATAAAGTATCATAATTATAACGTAGGTATTATTTTGAAATCTTGGGGTATTGAAATTTCCCCCCCAGTAATCTGTCCAATATATATACTGCAAAATGGCCACCATCTTGAAATCTAGAGAGGATCGACTGTCATGAAAATTCATTAAAATAATTTTCTTGAGTTTTAAATAAGTTGGGGCACTGCATTTTAAACATACAGGCAGGTTTTGGCCTGCTGGTTTTAGAATATTGCTGCCCCAGTGATTGATCCACCGGGTCAGCTGAAAATGACCGCCACTTTGACATCTAAGATGGCTACTACGAAATATCTTTCAAATTTTTTTCCTGAATTCTACATAACCTGCGACACTGTAAATTGGTATTATGAAGCAAAAACTTGTATTGTATGTTAATTTCAAATATGGATAGATAATGAACATATAACACATAACACACTTTATCTGCCATTTTAAATTCCAATATGACCCATCATGACACAAAGGACATGATTACCTAGCTTAGTTCTAAATATTGATCATTGTGGGGGAAAATAAGTACAATATGATAGCACGAATCAAAATTCATGTATGGTATAACTGATGGTAATCCATTTATTATTGCTATCAATCATTTATATGCTAGGCGGTTGACAGTGAATCTTACAGATCTCCAGGAATTACTTTGAAACGATTCAATTGATAACCATTGTGTGTTCGACAATCTGACAATGGGAGCATGTTCGCCTCACAATCGGGAGATCAAGCTCCGACAGCATAAGACCAAAAGATGTTAAAAGAGGGGAGTTGCTTCTACCCTGTTTGGCGGTCAACGAATTAAAGGGGAAGTTCACCCTGACAAAAAGTTTATTGAAACAATAACATAATAAATAATGAAAACAATATTGAAGGTTTGAGGAAATTCCATCAAATATTTAAAAAGCTATTGGAATTTCATTTAGTGTATTTGTGACGTCAGATGCAAGCAGTTCCCCCATGTTTCTTATAGTACAAAACTCAATGAAATGTAGCCTCCTAAAAAAAATGAAAATGTTTTTTATTGAACCCTCAGTATATCAACAAACAAATGATTTCACACCCGCTCCAGAAAGAAAAAAATTACCCATGATGAACCATTTATGCATTTTGTATCACACAACATAATGGGGCAGCTGCTCGTACAGTATATGACGTCACAAATCAAAAACTTAAAATTCTGATATCTTAGATGGATTTACCAATATCTTTTTTGTATCATATTTTCTTGTGTTTTTACAACAAACTTTTCTCCGAGGTGAACTTCCCTTTTTAAGGGATAGAGCAACGTCCGACGTGGCGCTGCTAAGTTGCTGCCGGGCTCACGATCTACAGGGTATGGGCAAAATAAATTTTCGGAGCATTTCTGTAACTGAATTCTATTTTGAACAATAAAATATGTATTATTATCATTCATCATTAATATTAATTCATCATCATCATCATCATACCACTATATAACCATCAGTACTTCAAGTCTGGAGCAGTTTTATCTTCATGTCGATTTGTAATAAAATATCACAATTAGTGGAGCAATATTCTGAAACAAGCAGGCCAAAAACCTGCCTGTATGTCTAAAATGCAGTGCCTCAAATTATTTAAAACCAAGAAAATGATTTCAATGAATTTTCATGACAGTCGATCCTCTCTAGATTTCAAGATGGTGGCCATTTTGCAGCATATCTATTGGACAGATTACTGGGGGCAATTTCAATATCCCTAGATGCCAAATGTTGAAATAATACATTACGTGATACTAGATAAAGTGATTTTTTTTTAATGATCTTTTTTAATGGCAGCCATCTTGGATTTCAAGATGGCTGATATTTTGCTTCTGACTCAGGGGATCAGATCGCTGAGGGCCAGCAATATTTGAAATAAGCACCCCGCACTCCGTCGATATATGTCAAAGTGCAATACTGCAGATCATATAAAACTCAAAGAAATAATTTACAGCCTCTCAACAGAAAATGATTGTTCCGGATGGTTATTATTCAACCAAAGCCACTTCAAATGTGGAACTGCAGAAGAAGCTAGCTGGTTTTTGTATTCATGGTGCTTCATACTTACGTAACATCTATATCAGCAATTAAGGGTGCCAAAGTTGCAACGGACAAAGATGTGGTTGTGTTGGATTTGTTTTCAGTGCCAATACAACGGGTTTTACTCACCATTATAATGTTGTACATCATTCAAACTTGGTAACCATATTTGAATTCAAAATAGCATATATTTAATATGTTTTTTTCATTGATCAAGGATGCAAAGATCAAGTTTTTCTCCAAATTCAAAGTGTTAAAGGCAATACGTAAGACTTGAGCAAATAATCTTTCATGGCGGCCATCTTGTATTTCAAAATGGTTACCAAACAGGGGTCTGACAATAATCAGTGCCTAAATATATGCCTATATGACAACTTTCAGGGCCAGAGTTCATGTAAAACTCAAGACAATTATCATTGCTTTTAATTCATGGCGGTCATTTTGCCGAAACTGGGTGGTTACATTGCTGGTGGCCGGCAAAAATCAGTGCCACGTACTTCTGTATGCCAAAGTTTGGTGTCATATATAATGTAAAATCCAAGAAAATTATTTTGATATGGTTTTTCATGGCAGCCATCTTGCCGCTGAACTGATGGTCAGAGCACTTGTGGCTGGCAATATTTGAAATCAGCACCCAAAAATAGGTACTCTATTTGCCAAAGTTCAGAGCACATGTAAAATTCAAGAAAATGATTTTTAGTGATTTTCATGGCGGCCATCTTAGATTTCAAGATGGCGGCAGACCTGGTGGTAAGACTATTTGAAATAAGTGCCCTAAACTACACCTACACTGTATATGCTAAATTTCAATACCATAGCTCATACAAAACTCGAGAAAATTATTGCAACGATATTTCATGGTGGCCATCTTGGATTTTAAGATGGCGGCCGTTTTGCCGCTGACCTGGAGGTCAAATTGCTGGGGGGCCGGTAATATTTGAAATCAGTACCTCAAAATACCCCTATATGCCAAATTTCAGTGTCACATATCATGTAAAACTCAAGAAAATGACATTTAATGATTTTCATGGTGGCCATCTTGGATTTCAAAATGGCGGCCATTTAGACGCCGACCAAATGGTCAAATTGCTGGGGGCCGGCAATATTTGAAATCAGTGCCTAAAAATACCCCTGTATGCCAAATTTCAGTGTCACACGTCATGTAAAACTCAAGAAAATGACATAATGAATTTCTCATGGCGGCCATCTTGGATTTCAAAATGGCGGCCGAGCCGATGGTCAAATCACTTGGGGCCGGCAATACTTAAAATCAGCACCCCGAATTAAGCCTATATGCCAAATTTCAGTGTCACATATCATGTAAAACTCAAGAAAATGACATTTAGTGATTTTTCATGGCGGCCATCTTGGATTTCAAAATGGCGGCCATTTAGCCACCGACCAAATGGTCTAATTGCTGGGGGGCGGCAATATTTAAAATCAGTGCCTATAAATACCTCAACATACCGAATTTCAGTGTCACACGTCATGTAAAACTCAAGAAAGTGACATTAATAATTTCTCAGGGCGGCCATCTTGGATTTCAAAATGGCGGCCGACCCGATGGTCAAATCGCTTGGGGCCGGCAATATTTGAAATCAGCACCCCAAATTAAGCCTATATGCCAAATTTCAATACCGCAGTTCATATAAAACTCGAGAAAATGATTGCAATAATATATCATGGCGGCCATCTTGGATTTCAAGATGGCGGCCATTTTGCCGCCGACCAAATGGTCAAATTGCTGGGGGCCGGCAATATTTGAAATCAGTGCCTCAAAATACCCCTATATGCCAAATTTCAGTGTCACATGTCATGTAAAACTCAAGAAATTTACATTTAATGATTTATCATGGCGGCCATCTTGGATTTCAAAATGGCGGCCGACCCGATGGTCAAATCGCTTGGGGCCGGCAATTTTTGAAATCAGCGCCCAAAAATACCCCTGTATGCCAAATTTCACACTTTCTGCCAGATTCGAGCATCTTTTTCACATATCTACTGGACTATATAACTCTTCAGATAGTCCGTTGACCCCTAAATTTTCTTTTATATTCGGATAGAATATGAATTACAGATGTGATTTTATGTCACATTTGACCCTAAATTTTATCATGACGTCATCAAAATGGCGTCGGAACTAAAATTTTCCATTTTTGTTTTATGACGTTTGAATAATTTTGCAAATATGACTATAACTCCGTAATTCTTGATCATTTTTCGCCCAGATTTCGACATATTGTAGCTGAGCTTATACTCTTACTCAATATTTCATTAAACTTTAATTTATATTACTTATTCATCCTCAAAACTGAGAATTTATAGAGGCATATCACAATGCCAATTTTCACTGTCATAAGTCAAGTTAAGATAATAGTCCTTCTTTGAACTATGAGAGGACGGGACGCTGTGTAGTCTAATGGATAGCACACCTGCCTTGCAATGCGAAGGTCCTTGGTTCGAAACTCACTTGACAATGTTCCTTTTTTTGCTCATGTATTTGTGTGTAACGTCTATTAAATACTGATTTTTCTCAAAATTTGATTCTACATTCATGGATTTCGGCAACATTATTTTAACTATTTCGTGTAGTCACTTGCGAAATTGCATTTGGCATTCTCTAATACAACAAGATCGTTTACACAACGTAATATTTTGTCTTTCAGCTGCTGTATTTAATATGTTCTTTTGTTAATAAAAGTCTGTTTTTAATGATGATGATTATATTGATGTGCATTGCCATGGATATAATGATCAAATATTACATCGTGATCATGAGAATGACAGACAGATCACCTAATTCGTCCTCAAGACGAATTAAAATTCTAGTTTATTTTTCTTTTTCCACCCTTTTCTTGTTCCACCAAAATCTGAAAAAGTGCTCAATCAATTTTCATCAAAATATTATCAATTATGAACAGTTATCATGCGATGTGTACGAAACAAGTTCAACGTCAAATGGTCATCGTGACGTCATCTACGCGCCATTTTGTAAAATCACATTATCAACAATATCTTCATCATCAATCATAAAAAATGAACAATATTAACATCAAATTAACTTCAGATCATGGGTCAACTGTCCATGTCATCAAAGGTCATGAACAGGTCACGACGCGCATGTACGCGCGCGTCAAAATTGTAAAATGCTCAAAATCACTTTTTGATCAAAGTAGAGTACGAATTAGGTCATTTGAAGCATTTCAAGAATTTGCGCGCTCACACGTTTTCGCGCGCGTTCACGCGCGTAATGTCGTTACGCAATGTAGAATCGCCGTTTCTTTTACGTCAATGCATTTTGTATGAAATTGTCAATAATTTGATACCTTGACCGACCTTTTACGACAAGTAATAAAGGAATTAGCCTCCGTTAAAGTTTGCATTACGCGCGCAAGCGCGCATTGAAAATAGGCCAAATATGTGCAAAAACATGTCTTTACAAAATTCAATATAACTCTTAAGATAGTCCGTTGACCCCTTTATTTTCTTTTATATTCGGATAGAGTATGAATTGTAGATGTGATTTCATGTCACATTTGACCCTAAATTTTATCATCACGTCATCAAAATGGCGTCGGAACTAATTTTTTCCATTTTTCTTTTATGACGTTTTAATTATTTTGCAAATATGACTATAACTCCGTAATTTTTGATCATTTTTCGCCCAGATTTCGACATATTGTAGCTAAGCTGATACTCTTACTAAATATTTAATAAAATTTTCATTTATATCAATTATTCATCCTCAAAACGGAGAATTTATAGAGGCATATCACAATGCCAATTTTCACTGTCATAAGTCAATTTAAGATAATATTCCTTCTTTGAACTAAGAGAGTACGGGGCGCTGTGTAGTCTAATGGATAGCACAAATGCCTTGCAATGCGAAGGTCCTTGGTTCGAAACTCACTTGACAATGTTGTTTTTTTTGCTAATGTATTTGTGTGTAACGTCTATTAAATACTGATTTTTCTCAAAATTTGATTCTACATTCATGGATTTCGGCAACATTATTTCAACTATTTCGTGTAGTCACTTGCGAAATTGCATTTGGCATTCTGTAACAAAACAAGATCGTTTACACAATATTTTGTCTTTCAGCTGCTGTATTTAATATGTTCTTTTGTTAATAAAAGTCTGTTTTTAATCATGATTATCATATCGATCTGCATTGTCATGGTTATAATGATCAAATATTTGATCGTGATCAAGATAATGACAGACAGATCACCTAATTCGTCCTCAAGACGAATTAAAATTCTAGTTTATTTTTCTTTTTCCACCCTTTTCTTGTTCCACCAAAATCAGAAAAAGTGCTCGATCAATTTTCATCAAAATATTATCAATTATGCACAGTTATCATGCGATGTGTACGAAACAAGTTCAACCTCAAATAGTCATCGTGACGTCATCTACGCGCCATTTTGTAAAATCACATTATCAACAATATCTTCATCATCAATCATCAAAAATGAACAATATCAACATAAAATTAACTTCAGATCATGGGTCAACTGTCAATGTCATCAAAGGTCATAAACAGGTCACGACGCGCATGTACGCGCGCGTCAAAATTTTAAAATGCTCAAAATCACTTTTTGATCAAAGTAGAGTACGAATCAGGTCATTTGAAGCATTTCAAGAATTTGCGCGCTCACACGTTTTCGCGCGCGTTCACGCGCGTAACGTCGTTACGCAATGTAGAATCTAACTTTCTTTTACGTCAATGCATTTGTTATTAAATTTCTAATAATTTGATACCTTGATCAACCTTCTACGACCAGTAGTAAAGGAATTAGCTTCCATCAAAGTTTGAATCACGCGCGCACGCGCGCGTTCACAATAGACCAAATATGTGCAAAAACATGCCTTTACAAAATTCAATATAACTCTTCAGATAGTCCGTTGACCCCTAAATTTTCTTTTATATTCGGATAGAATATGAATTACAGATGTGATTTTATGTCACATTTGACCCTAAATTTTATCATGACGTCATCAAAATGGCGTCGGAACTAAAATTTTCCATTTTTGTTTTATGACGTTTGAATAATTTTGCAAATATGACTATAACTCCGTAATTCTTGATCATTTTTCGCCCAGATTTCGACATATTGTAGCTGGACTTATACTCTTACTAAATATTGCATAACATTTTCACTTATATTAATTATTCATCCTCAAAACTGAGAATTTATAGAGGCATATCACAATGCCAATTTTCACTGTCATAAGTCAATTTAAGATAATATTACTTCTTTGAACTATGAGAGTACGGGACGCTGTGTAGTCCAATGGATAGCACACATGCCTTGCAATACAAAGGTCCTTGGTTCGAAACTCGCTTGACAATGTTCTTTTTTTTGCTGATGTATTTGTGTGTAACGTCTATTAAATACTGATTTTTCTCAAAATTTGATTCTACATTCATGGATTTCGGCAACATTAATTTAATTATTTCGTGTAGTCACTTGCGAAAGTGCATTTGGCATTCTCTAATACAACAAGATCGTTTACACAACGTAATATTTTGTCTTTCAGCTGCTGTATTTAATATGTTCTTTTGTTAATAAAAGTCTGCTTTTAATGATGGTGATTATATTGATGTGCATTGCCATGGATATAATGATCAAATATTACATCGTGATCATGAGAATGACAGACAGATCACCTAATTCGTCCTCAAGACGAATTAAAATTCTAGTTTATTTATTCTTTTTATTAGGTGATCTGTCTGTTGACAGATCACCTCTTGTGTTTCTACGAATTTTCTTTTTTATTTATTTATTCTTTTTATTAGGTGATCTGTCAATCGACAGATCACCTCTTAATTTCGTACGAATTTTCTTTTTTATTTATTTTTATTATTTATTTTTCTTTTTCCACCCTTTTCTTGTTCCACCAAAATCAGAAAAAGTGCTCGATCAATTTTCATCAAAATATTATCAATTATGCACAGTTATCATGCGATGTGTACGAAACAAGTTCAACCTCAAATAGTCATCGTGACGTCATCTACGCGCCATTTTGTAAAATCACATTATCAACAATATCTTCATCATCAATCATCAAAAATGAACAATATCAACATAAAATTAACTTCAGATCATGGGTCAACTGTCAATGTCATCAAAGGTCATGAACAGGTCACGACGCGCATGTACGCGCGCGTCAAAATTTTAAAATGCTCAAAATCACTTTTTGATCAAAGTAGAGTACGAATCAGGTCATTTGAAGCATTTCAAGAATTTGCGCGCTCACACGTTTTCGCGCGCGTTCATGCGCGTAACGTCGTTACGCAATGTAGAATCTCACTTTCTTTTACGTCAATGCATTTGTTATTAAATTTCTAATAATTTGATACCTTGATCAACCTTCTACGACCAGTAGTAAAGGAATTAGCTTCCATCAAAGTTTGAATCACGCGCGCACGCGCGCGTTCACAATAGACCAAATATGTGCAAAAACATGCCTTTACAAAATTCAATATAACTCTTCAGATAGTCCGTTGACCCCTAAATTTTCTTTTATATTCGGATAGAATATGAATTACAGATGTGATTTTATGTCACATTTGACCCTAAATTTTATCATGACGTCATCAAAATGGCGTCGGAACTAAAATTTTCCATTTTTGTTTTATGACGTTTGAATAATTTTGCAAATATGACTATAACTCCGTAATTCTTGATCATTTTTCGCCCAGATTTCGACATATTGTAGCTGGACTTATACTCTTACTAAATATTGCATAACATTTTCACTTATATTAATTATTCATCCTCAAAACTGAGAATTTATAGAGGCATATCACAATGCCAATTTTCACTGTCATAAGTCAATTTAAGATAATATTACTTCTTTGAACTATGAGAGTACGGGACGCTGTGTAGTCCAATGGATAGCACACATGCCTTGCAATACAAAGGTCCTTGGTTCGAAACTCGCTTGACAATGTTCTTTTTTTTGCTGATGTATTTGTGTGTAACGTCTATTAAATACTGATTTTTCTCAAAATTTGATTCTACATTCATGGATTTCGGCAACATTAATTTAATTATTTCGTGTAGTCACTTGCGAAAGTGCATTTGGCATTCTCTAATACAACAAGATCGTTTACACAACGTAATATTTTGTCTTTCAGCTGCTGTATTTAATATGTTCTTTTGTTAATAAAAGTCTGCTTTTAATGATGGTGATTATATTGATGTGCATTGCCATGGATATAATGATCAAATATTACATCGTGATCATGAGAATGACAGACAGATCACCTAATTCGTCCTTAAGACGAATTAAAATTCTAGTTTATTTTTCTTTTTCCACCCTTTTCTTGTTCCACCAAAATCAGAAAAACTGTTCTATCAATTTTCATCAAATTATTATCAGTTATGCACAGTTATAATGCGATGTGTACGAAACAAGTTCAACGTCAAATGGTCATCGTGACGTCATCTACGCGCCATTTTGTAAAATCACATTATCAACAATATCTTCATCATCAATCATAAAAAATGAACAATATTAACATGAAATTAACTTCAGATCATGGGTCAACTGTCCATGTGATCAAACGTCATTAACACGTCACGACGCGCATGTACGCGCGCGTCAAAATTTTAAAATGCTCAAAATCACTTTTTGATCAAAGTAGAGTACGAATCAGGTCATTTGAAGCATTTCAAGAATTTGCGCGCTCACGCGTTTTAGCGCGCGTTCACGCGCGTAACGTCGTTACGCAATGTAAAATCGCCGTTTCTTTTACATCAATGCATTTATTATTAAATTCTGATTAATTTGATACCTTGATCAACCTTCTACGACCAGTAATAAAGGAATAAGCCGCCGTCAAAGTTTGCATTACGCGCGCAAGCGCGCTTTCACAATAGGCCAAAAATGTGCAAAAACATGCCTATACAAAATTCAGTATAACTCTTCAGATAGTCCGTTGACCCCTAAATTTTCTTTTAAATTCGGATAAAGTATGAGTTGTAGATATGATTTCATGTCACATTTGACCCTAAATTTAATCATGACGTCATCAAAATGGCGTCGGAACTAAAATTTTCCATTTTTGTTTTATGACGTTTTAATAATTTTGCAAATATGACTATAACTCCGTAAATATTGGTCAATTTTCGCCCAGTTTTTTAATATGTTGTAGCTGAATACATACTCTTTCTAACTTAATGGCTATATTAACATTTAAAGGAACGGATCATCCTAAAAAATGGCAAGTTATAGAGGCATGTCATTTTCGCTCATTTTGTGTGCAATCTCTATGGGAAATGGCTTTTTCTCAAAACTGGATTTTACATTCCTCTATTTCGCGAGCCATATCTCCATTTCTAATCGTCGGTTTTCTCTTAGCTTGGAGTATAATGTAGCTGAGATTGTAAGCTATCGCAATCTGGTCTTATTTTTCTGATAAAAAGCCGGGATCATGCCCGTATTTTTCTTGAAAAATTGGATTTGAGATCCCCTCAATTTGCTTATGTGTAAAGTCGATGGGAAATAGTGCTTATGTGTATTAGTCTATGGGAAATAGTGTAGCTCAGTTGATAAGGCACCAGACTTGCGTCCTTAGGGTCGAGGGTTCGAGCCCAGGGGTGAATATGAGATTTTTTTTTTCTTTTTTGTTTATTTTCAACATTTCACAAATGGTCCTTTATGACCATTACAAGGTATATATTGCACAATAAAATAGTTTTAAAACCCTTTTATTATAACTTGTACATATACCATGTGTAACACTTATTTCACAAAACTTTTCATTTCCCTCTTTTCAAGGGTATTCAACATGTTCTCTTCGTAATAAAAGTTCAGTTTTCATTATGATCATCGTATTGATCTCAATAAACATGGTGATTGTATTCGTGATCATGAAAATCAGAGACAGATCACCTAATTCGTCCTCATGACGAATTAAAGTTCTAGTTTATTTTTCTTTTTCCACCCTTTTCTTGTTCCACCAAAATCAGAAAAACTGTTCTATCAATTTTCATCAAATTATTATCAATTATGCACAGTTATAATGCGATGTGTACGAAACAAGTTCAACGTCAAATGGTCATCGTGACGTCATCTACGCGCCATTTTGTAAAATCACATTATCAACAATATCTTCATCATCAATCATCAAAAATGAACAATATTAACATGAAATTAACTTCAGATCATGGGTCAACTGTCCATGTGATCAAACGTCATTAACACGTCACGACGCGCATGTACGCGCGCGTCAAAATTTTAAAATGCTCAAAATCACTTTTTGATCAAAGTAGAGTACGAATCAGGTCATTTGAAGCATTTCAAGAATTTGCGCGCTCACGCGTTTTAGCGCGCGTTCACGCGCGTAACGTCGTTACGCAATGTAAAATCGCCGTTTCTTTTACATCAATGCATTTATTATTAAATTCTGATTAATTTGATACCTTGATCAACCTTCTACGACCAGTAATAAAGGAATAAGCCGCCGTCAAAGTTTGCATTATGCGCGCAAGCGCGCTTTCACAATAGGCCAAAAATGTGCAAAAACATGCCTATACAAAATTCAGTATAACTCTTCAGATAGTCCGTTGACCCCTAAATTTTCTTTTAAATTCGGATAAAGTATGAGTTGTAGATATGATTTCATGTCACATTTGACCCTAAATTTTATCATGACGTCATCAAAATGGCGTCGGAACTAAAATTTTCCATTTTTGTTTAAAGACGTTTTAATAAATTTGCAGATATGACTATAACTCCGTAATTGTTGATCATTTTTCGCCCAGATTTCGACATATTGTAGCTGAGCTTATACTCTTACTCAATATTTCATTAAACTTTAATTTATATTACTTATTCATCCTCAAAACTGAGAATTTATAGAGGCATATCACAATGCCAATTTTCACTGTCATAAGTCAAGTTAAGATAATAGTCCTTCTTTGAACTATGAGAGGACGGGACGCTGTGTAGTCTAATGGATAGCACACCTGCCTTGCAATGCGAAGGTCCTTGGTTCGAAACTCACTTGACAATGTTCCTTTTTTTGCTCATGTATTTGTGTGTAACGTCTATTAAATACTGATTTTTCTCAAATTTGATTCTACATTCATGGATTTCGGCAACATTATTTTAACTATTTCGTGTAGTCACTTGCGAAATTGCATTTGGCATTCTCTAATACAACAAGATCGTTTACACGACGTAATATTTTGTCTTTCAGCTGCTGTATTTAATATGTTCTTTTGTTAATAAAAGTCTGTTTTTAATGATGATGATTATATTGATGTGCATTGCCATGGATATAATGATCAAATATTACATCGTGATCATGAGAATGACAGACAGATCACCTAATTCGTCCTCAAGACGAATTAAAATTCTAGTTTTTGTTTGCTTTTCGAAGAACTCTTGAACATTTATCTTACAAATTTAAGGATGGGATAAGGGGGATAAGAAAAAGCTGAAAACAAAGTTTATATCCTGAAATTTACACCCCACCCAGGCTTTGGAATGGGTTTTATGATTTAAACGAACAATTGAGTCATTTATCAAGTTAAACAATCTTTTTGTTCTAGGCAACTGCATTCATTTAATAGGTCATTCTGATTTTTTTGCGTGAATTAGTTAAACTGAGTTTGTGAGCTTTTTGGGCCATGTGGGGGAAAGCATCTTCGAGTATTATTATTATCATTTATTAGGTGGTCTGTCTTTGACAGATCACCTCTTAATTTCGTCAGAATTTTCTTTATTTTTATTTATCTTTAAGGCCACATATTTGTCGCCAAGTTATCTCAAATTTGACTGTGTCAATTTCATTGAATTTTATGTCATCAATAGGATCTGTCATGGAAACGTGCAGTAAAGATTTTCAATGTCATCAGGTCATGATGACGTCATCTAGACGCCATTTTGTAAAATCACATTATCAATCATATCTCCATTATCAATTATCAAAAAATAACAATATTTACATCACATTAACTTCAGGTCAAGGGTCATCAGACCATGTCATCAAAGGTCACCTGGAGGTCACGACGCGCGCGTACGCGCACGTCAAAATTTTAAATTGCTCAAAATCACTTTTTGACCAAAGTAGAGTACGTTTCAGGTCATTTAAAGCATTTCGAAAATTTGCGCGCGCACATGTATGCGCGCGCGTTTCTGCGCGTAACGGCTTCAACGCAACACAGAAACACTGTTTTTTTTATATCATTGCATTGATAATATAATTCTGAGCAATTTGATACCTTGCTCAACCTTCTACGACCATTAATAACGAAATTAACACCCGTTGAAGTTTGCAGCACGTGTGCGCGCGAGCTCTCACTATAGGCCATATATGGGCAAAAACATGCCTATTGGAAATTCAATGTAGCTCTTTAAATAGTCCGTTGACCCCCAATTTTTTTTTCATATGTCGATAGAATATGAGTTGTAGATTTGATTTCATGTCACCATTGTCCCTCAATTTGATCATGACGTCATCAAAACTGCGTCGGAAGTCAAAATATCCATTTTGTTTGTTATGACGTCATAACAATTATGCAAATTAGGCTCTAACACCGTGAATATTGGTCAATTTTCGCCCAATTTTTGATATGTTGTAGTTTAGAATGTACTCATTCTCCTCAGTGAACATAAATTTTCATTTTGGAAAACGCATCATTGCGTAAAATAGCGATCAAGAGAGGCATGTCAATTTTCCTCATTTTGCGTGTAATCTCTATGGGACATGACTTTTTCTCCAAACTAGATTCTACATTCCTCTATTTCGTGAGCTATATCTCCACTTTTTCTTGTCAGTTGTCTCTGAGCTTTTAGTATGTTGTAGCTGAGATTCTAAGCTTTCGGAAGTGTGTCCTTCATTCTTTGATCAGATGCCGGGATCATACCCGTTTTTCGCTTGCAAAATTGGATTTGCAATTCTCAAACTCGCTTACGTGTAATCTCTATGGGGGATGTCGTAGCTCAATGGATAACGCACTTGACTTGCATTCTCGGGGGAGGAGGTTCGAGTCCTGGGGTAAACAAGATGATTTTTTTTTCCTTTTTTTTCTTTTTTACCACCTCGTACATGATCCTTTATGATAATTAAAAGGTATAAAAGTTAAAATTAAGCAAGATAAAACAGATTATAATTACTTTTTTCATATCGCATGTATTTTCATATATCAAAGAGACCCTTTTCACAGTGCTTTATCATCTCCTGTCTTTCACAAGTATTCCATCCATAATGAACATTCCGTTGTCATCATGAAGATCATATTGATCTGCATGAACAGGGCAATAGTGATCGTCATGGCGAGAATAAGGACAGACCACCTAATTCGTCCGCATGACGAATTAAAATCTAGTGATTATTAGGTGGTCTGTCATGAAGATGACAGATCACCTATTATATTCGTCAGAATTTACTTTATTTATTTTTATTGCCAAATCTTTGTCCACCTCTATCTCAAAATCGGGCATGTCAATTTCCTTGATTTTCATGTCATGTATGGGCATCATTATGGACATGGGAATGGAAACTTTTCAAGGTTATCAAATCATGATGACGTCATCTAGGCGCCATTTTGTAAAATTAAATGATTGATCATATCATCGCAACTAATCATCAAAAATCATCCATATTTGCATCATATCAAGTTCAGGTGACAGGTCATCAGGACATATCATCAGAGGTCATGCAAAGGTCACGACGCGCACGTACGCGCGCGTCAAAATTTTAAATTTCCCCAAATCGACCGTGGTCAAGTTTGGGTACGTTTCTGGTCATTTTGAGCATGTCAAGAATTTGCGCGCGCACAGGTATGCGTGCGCGTTCTTGCACCTACCATCGTTATGCATCTTCGAGTCATCATTTCTTTCATGTCTTTCCATTGTTCATTATCTTCTGATTAATTTGATACCTCATTCAGCCTCTTACGACCAATAATACGGGAATGCGCGTCCATTCAAATTTGCATTACGCGCGCGTAAATGGGCTAAAATATGCCTATATAAAATTCACTGTAGCTCTTCAGGGAGTCCGTTGACCCCAATTTTTCTTTTCATATTCGAATAGAGTATGAATAGGAGATATGATTTCATGCCACATTTGACTCTTAATTACATCGTGACGTCATCAAAATGGCGTCGGAACTAAGAACAAGTGTTTTCTGTTTCATGATGTCACCACAGTCATTTAAATTGATTTTAATTCCGTAAATCTTGGTCTGTTCTCGCCAAATTTTCAATATGTTTTAGCTTAGAATGTATCCTTTAGACAATTTCTCCACTGTTTCATTTTAAAGCTTGTACTATTCTCAAAACTAGAATTTGTAGAGTTTTGTCATCATGCCAATTTGGAATTGCAAGAATGTACATTCAATGTCAAGTTGACAATATGTTTCCTATTTTGCTCTCTGTGCTTGTCGAACACACTGTGGCCGACTGGATAACACACCTGACTGGTATACCAGGGTTCGGTGGTTCAAACCTCGCTGGACCCCCTTTTTTTTTTTTTTTTTTTTTTGGTCCTTTTTAGGTGGTCTGTCATGAAGATGACAGATCACCTATTATATTCGTCAGAATTTACTTTATTTATTTTTATTGCCAAATCTTTGTCCACCTCTATCTCAAAATCGGGCATGTCAATTTCCTTGATTTTCATGTCATGTATGGGCATCATTATGGACATGGGAATGGAAACTTTTCAAGGTTATCAAATCATGATGACGTCATCTAGGCGCCATTTTGTAAAATTAAATGATTGATCATATCATCGCAACTAATCATCAAAAATCATCCATATTTGCATCATATCAAGTTCAGGTGACAGGTCATCAGGACATATCATCAGAGGTCATGCAAAGGTCACGACGCGCACGTACGCGCGCGTCAAAATTTTAAATTTCCCCAAATCGACCGTGGTCAAGTTTGGGTACGTTTCTGGTCATTTTGAGCATGTCAAGAATTTGCGCGCGCACAGGTATGCGTGCGCGTTCTTGCACCTACCATCGTTATGCATCTTCGAGTCATCATTTCTTTCATGTCTTTCCATTGTTCATTATCTTCTGATTAATTTGATACCTCATTCAGCCTCTTACGACCAATAATACGGGAATGCGCGTCCATTCAAATTTGCATTACGCGCGCGTAAATGGGCTAAAATATGCCTATATAAAATTCACTGTAGCTCTTCAGGGAGTCCGTTGACCCCAATTTTTCTTTTCATATTCGAATAGAGTATGAATAGGAGATATGATTTCATGCCACATTTGACTCTTAATTACATCGTGACGTCATCAAAATGGCGTCGGAACTAAGAACAAGTGTTTTCTGTTTCATGATGTCACCACAGTCATTTAAATTGATTTTAATTCCGTAAATCTTGGTCTGTTCTCGCCAAATTTTCAATATGTTTTAGCTTAGAATGTATCCTTTAGACAATTTCTCCACTGTTTCATTTTAAAGCTTGTACTATTCTCAAAACTAGAATTTGTAGAGTTTTGTCATCATGCCAATTTGGAATTGCAAGAATGTACATTCAATGTCAAGTTGACAATATGTTTCCTATTTTGCTCTCTGTGCTTGTCGAACACACTGTGGCCGACTGGATAACACACCTGACTGGTATACCAGGGTTCGGTGGTTCAAACCTCGCTGGACCCCCTTTTTTTTTTTTTTTTTTTTTTGGTCCTTTTTAGGTGGTCTGTCATGAAGATGACAGATCACCTATTATATTCGTCAGAATTTACTTTATTTATTTTTATTGCCAAATCTTTGTCCACCTCTATCTCAAAATCGGGCATGTCAATTTCCTTGATTTTCATGTCATGTATGGGCATCATTATGGACATGGGAATGGAAACTTTTCAAGGTTATCAAATCATGATGACGTCATCTAGGCGCCATTTTGTAAAATTAAATGATTGATCATATCATCGCAACTAATCATCAAAAATCATCCATATTTGCATCATATCAAGTTCAGGTGACAGGTCATCAGGACATATCATCAGAGGTCATGCAAAGGTCACGACGCGCACGTACGCGCGCGTCAAAATTTTAAATTTCCCCAAATCGACCGTGGTCAAGTTTGGGTACGTTTCTGGTCATTTTGAGCATGTCAAGAATTTGCGCGCGCACAGGTATGCGTGCGCGTTCTTGCACCTACCATCGTTATGCATCTTCGAGTCATCATTTCTTTCATGTCTTTCCATTGTTCATTATCTTCTGATTAATTTGATACCTCATTCAGCCTCTTACGACCAATAATACGGGAATGCGCGTCCATTCAAATTTGCATTACGCGCGCGTAAATGGGCTAAAATATGCCTATATAAAATTCACTGTAGCTCTTCAGGGAGTCCGTTGACCCCAATTTTTCTTTTCATATTCGAATAGAGTATGAATAGGAGATATGATTTCATGCCACATTTGACTCTTAATTACATCGTGACGTCATCAAAATGGCGTCGGAACTAAGAACAAGTGTTTTCTGTTTCATGATGTCACCACAGTCATTTAAATTGATTTTAATTCCGTAAATCTTGGTCTGTTCTCGCCAAATTTTCAATATGTTTTAGCTTAGAATGTATCCTTTAGACAATTTCTCCACTGTTTCATTTTAAAGCTTGTACTATTCTCAAAACTAGAATTTGTAGAGTTTTGTCATCATGCCAATTTGGAATTGCAAGAATGTACATTCAATGTCAAGTTGACAATATGTTTCCTATTTTGCTCTCTGTGCTTGTCGAACACACTGTGGCCGACTGGATAACACACCTGACTGGTATACCAGGGTTCGGTGGTTCAAACCTCGCTGGACCCCCTTTTTTTTTTTTTTTTTTTTTTGGTCCTTTTTAGGTGGTCTGTCATGAAGATGACAGATCACCTATTATATTCGTCAGAATTTACTTTATTTATTTTTATTGCCAAATCTTTGTCCACCTCTATCTCAAAATCGGGCATGTCAATTTCCTTGATTTTCATGTCATGTATGGGCATCATTATGGACATGGGAATGGAAACTTTTCAAGGTTATCAAATCATGATGACGTCATCTAGGCGCCATTTTGTAAAATTAAATGATTGATCATATCATCGCAACTAATCATCAAAAATCATCCATATTTGCATCATATCAAGTTCAGGTGACAGGTCATCAGGACATATCATCAGAGGTCATGCAAAGGTCACGACGCGCACGTACGCGCGCGTCAAAATTTTAAATTTCCCCAAATCGACCGTGGTCAAGTTTGGGTACGTTTCTGGTCATTTTGAGCATGTCAAGAATTTGCGCGCGCACAGGTATGCGTGCGCGTTCTTGCACCTACCATCGTTATGCATCTTCGAGTCATCATTTCTTTCATGTCTTTCCATTGTTCATTATCTTCTGATTAATTTGATACCTCATTCAGCCTCTTACGACCAATAATACGGGAATGCGCGTCCATTCAAATTTGCATTACGCGCGCGTAAATGGGCTAAAATATGCCTATATAAAATTCACTGTAGCTCTTCAGGGAGTCCGTTGACCCCAATTTTTCTTTTCATATTCGAATAGAGTATGAATAGGAGATATGATTTCATGCCACATTTGACTCTTAATTACATCGTGACGTCATCAAAATGGCGTCGGAACTAAGAACAAGTGTTTTCTGTTTCATGATGTCACCACAGTCATTTAAATTGATTTTAATTCCGTAAATCTTGGTCTGTTCTCGCCAAATTTTCAATATGTTTTAGCTTAGAATGTATCCTTTAGACAATTTCTCCACTGTTTCATTTTAAAGCTTGTACTATTCTCAAAACTAGAATTTGTAGAGTTTTGTCATCATGCCAATTTGGAATTGCAAGAATGTACATTCAATGTCAAGTTGACAATATGTTTCCTATTTTGCTCTCTGTGCTTGTCGAACACACTGTGGCCGACTGGATAACACACCTGACTGGTATACCAGGGTTCGGTGGTTCAAACCTCGCTGGACCCCCTTTTTTTTTTTTTTTTTTTTTTGGTCCTTTTTAGGTGGTCTGTCATGAAGATGACAGATCACCTATTATATTCGTCAGAATTTACTTTATTTATTTTTATTGCCAAATCTTTGTCCACCTCTATCTCAAAATCGGGCATGTCAATTTCCTTGATTTTCATGTCATGTATGGGCATCATTATGGACATGGGAATGGAAACTTTTCAAGGTTATCAAATCATGATGACGTCATCTAGGCGCCATTTTGTAAAATTAAATGATTGATCATATCATCGCAACTAATCATCAAAAATCATCCATATTTGCATCATATCAAGTTCAGGTGACAGGTCATCAGGACATATCATCAGAGGTCATGCAAAGGTCACGACGCGCACGTACGCGCGCGTCAAAATTTTAAATTTCCCCAAATCGACCGTGGTCAAGTTTGGGTACGTTTCTGGTCATTTTGAGCATGTCAAGAATTTGCGCGCGCACAGGTATGCGTGCGCGTTCTTGCACCTACCATCGTTATGCATCTTCGAGTCATCATTTCTTTCATGTCTTTCCATTGTTCATTATCTTCTGATTAATTTGATACCTCATTCAGCCTCTTACGACCAATAATACGGGAATGCGCGTCCATTCAAATTTGCATTACGCGCGCGTAAATGGGCTAAAATATGCCTATATAAAATTCACTGTAGCTCTTCAGGGAGTCCGTTGACCCCAATTTTTCTTTTCATATTCGAATAGAGTATGAATAGGAGATATGATTTCATGCCACATTTGACTCTTAATTACATCGTGACGTCATCAAAATGGCGTCGGAACTAAGAACAAGTGTTTTCTGTTTCATGATGTCACCACAGTCATTTAAATTGATTTTAATTCCGTAAATCTTGGTCTGTTCTCGCCAAATTTTCAATATGTTTTAGCTTAGAATGTATCCTTTAGACAATTTCTCCACTGTTTCATTTTAAAGCTTGTACTATTCTCAAAACTAGAATTTGTAGAGTTTTGTCATCATGCCAATTTGGAATTGCAAGAATGTACATTCAATGTCAAGTTGACAATATGTTTCCTATTTTGCTCTCTGTGCTTGTCGAACACACTGTGGCCGACTGGATAACACACCTGACTGGTATACCAGGGTTCGGTGGTTCAAACCTCGCTGGACCCCCTTTTTTTTTTTTTTTTTTTTTTGGTCCTTTTTAGGTGGTCTGTCATGAAGATGACAGATCACCTATTATATTCGTCAGAATTTACTTTATTTATTTTTATTGCCAAATCTTTGTCCACCTCTATCTCAAAATCGGGCATGTCAATTTCCTTGATTTTCATGTCATGTATGGGCATCATTATGGACATGGGAATGGAAACTTTTCAAGGTTATCAAATCATGATGACGTCATCTAGGCGCCATTTTGTAAAATTAAATGATTGATCATATCATCGCAACTAATCATCAAAAATCATCCATATTTGCATCATATCAAGTTCAGGTGACAGGTCATCAGGACATATCATCAGAGGTCATGCAAAGGTCACGACGCGCACGTACGCGCGCGTCAAAATTTTAAATTTCCCCAAATCGACCGTGGTCAAGTTTGGGTACGTTTCTGGTCATTTTGAGCATGTCAAGAATTTGCGCGCGCACAGGTATGCGTGCGCGTTCTTGCACCTACCATCGTTATGCATCTTCGAGTCATCATTTCTTTCATGTCTTTCCATTGTTCATTATCTTCTGATTAATTTGATACCTCATTCAGCCTCTTACGACCAATAATACGGGAATGCGCGTCCATTCAAATTTGCATTACGCGCGCGTAAATGGGCTAAAATATGCCTATATAAAATTCACTGTAGCTCTTCAGGGAGTCAGTTGACCCCAATTTTTCTTTTCATATTCGAATAGAGTATGAATAGGAGATATGATTTCATGCCACATTTGACTCTTAATTACATCGTGACGTCATCAAAATGGCGTCGGAACTAAGAACAAGTGTTTTCTGTTTCATGATGTCACCACAGTCATTTAAATTGATTTTAATTCCGTAAATCTTGGTCTGTTCTCGCCAAATTTTCAATATGTTTTAGCTTAGAATGTATCCTTTAGACAATTTCTCCACTGTTTCATTTTAAAGCTTGTACTATTCTCAAAACTAGAATTTGTAGAGTTTTGTCATCATGCCAATTTGGAATTGCAAGAATGTACATTCAATGTCAAGTTGACAATATGTTTCCTATTTTGCTCTCTGTGCTTGTCGAACACACTGTGGCCGACTGGATAACACACCTGACTGGTATACCAGGGTTCGGTGGTTCAAACCTCGCTGGACCCCCTTTTTTTTTTTTTTTTTTTTTTGGTCCTTTTTAGGTGGTCTGTCATGAAGATGACAGATCACCTATTATATTCGTCAGAATTTACTTTATTTATTTTTATTGCCAAATCTTTGTCCACCTCTATCTCAAAATCGGGCATGTCAATTTCCTTGATTTTCATGTCATGTATGGGCATCATTATGGACATGGGAATGGAAACTTTTCAAGGTTATCAAATCATGATGACGTCATCTAGGCGCCATTTTGTAAAATTAAATGATTGATCATATCATCGCAACTAATCATCAAAAATCATCCATATTTGCATCATATCAAGTTCAGGTGACAGGTCATCAGGACATATCATCAGAGGTCATGCAAAGGTCACGACGCGCACGTACGCGCGCGTCAAAATTTTAAATTTCCCCAAATCGACCGTGGTCAAGTTTGGGTACGTTTCTGGTCATTTTGAGCATGTCAAGAATTTGCGCGCGCACAGGTATGCGTGCGCGTTCTTGCACCTACCATCGTTATGCATCTTCGAGTCATCATTTCTTTCATGTCTTTCCATTGTTCATTATCTTCTGATTAATTTGATACCTCATTCAGCCTCTTACGACCAATAATACGGGAATGCGCGTCCATTCAAATTTGCATTACGCGCGCGTAAATGGGCTAAAATATGCCTATATAAAATTCACTGTAGCTCTTCAGGGAGTCCGTTGACCCCAATTTTTCTTTTCATATTCGAATAGAGTATGAATAGGAGATATGATTTCATGCCACATTTGACTCTTAATTACATCGTGACGTCATCAAAATGGCGTCGGAACTAAGAACAAGTGTTTTCTGTTTCATGATGTCACCACAGTCATTTAAATTGATTTTAATTCCGTAAATCTTGGTCTGTTCTCGCCAAATTTTCAATATGTTTTAGCTTAGAATGTATCCTTTAGACAATTTCTCCACTGTTTCATTTTAAAGCTTGTACTATTCTCAAAACTAGAATTTGTAGAGTTTTGTCATCATGCCAATTTGGAATTGCAAGAATGTACATTCAATGTCAAGTTGACAATATGTTTCCTATTTTGCTCTCTGTGCTTGTCGAACACACTGTGGCCGACTGGATAACACACCTGACTGGTATACCAGGGTTCGGTGGTTCAAACCTCGCTGGACCCCCTTTTTTTTTTTTTTTTTTTTTTGGTCCTTTTTAGGTGGTCTGTCATGAAGATGACAGATCACCTATTATATTCGTCAGAATTTACTTTATTTATTTTTATTGCCAAATCTTTGTCCACCTCTATCTCAAAATCGGGCATGTCAATTTCCTTGATTTTCATGTCATGTATGGGCATCATTATGGACATGGGAATGGAAACTTTTCAAGGTTATCAAATCATGATGACGTCATCTAGGCGCCATTTTGTAAAATTAAATGATTGATCATATCATCGCAACTAATCATCAAAAATCATCCATATTTGCATCATATCAAGTTCAGGTGACAGGTCATCAGGACATATCATCAGAGGTCATGCAAAGGTCACGACGCGCACGTACGCGCGCGTCAAAATTTTAAATTTCCCCAAATCGACCGTGGTCAAGTTTGGGTACGTTTCTGGTCATTTTGAGCATGTCAAGAATTTGCGCGCGCACAGGTATGCGTGCGCGTTCTTGCACCTACCATCGTTATGCATCTTCGAGTCATCATTTCTTTCATGTCTTTCCATTGTTCATTATCTTCTGATTAATTTGATACCTCATTCAGCCTCTTACGACCAATAATACGGGAATGCGCGTCCATTCAAATTTGCATTACGCGCGCGTAAATGGGCTAAAATATGCCTATATAAAATTCACTGTAGCTCTTCAGGGAGTCCGTTGACCCCAATTTTTCTTTTCATATTCGAATAGAGTATGAATAGGAGATATGATTTCATGCCACATTTGACTCTTAATTACATCGTGACGTCATCAAAATGGCGTCGGAACTAAGAACAAGTGTTTTCTGTTTCATGATGTCACCACAGTCATTTAAATTGATTTTAATTCCGTAAATCTTGGTCTGTTCTCGCCAAATTTTCAATATGTTTTAGCTTAGAATGTATCCTTTAGACAATTTCTCCACTGTTTCATTTTAAAGCTTGTACTATTCTCAAAACTAGAATTTGTAGAGTTTTGTCATCATGCCAATTTGGAATTGCAAGAATGTACATTCAATGTCAAGTTGACAATATGTTTCCTATTTTGCTCTCTGTGCTTGTCGAACACACTGTGGCCGACTGGATAACACACCTGACTGGTATACCAGGGTTCGGTGGTTCAAACCTCGCTGGACCCCCTTTTTTTTTTTTTTTTTTTTTTGGTCCTTTTTAGGTGGTCTGTCATGAAGATGACAGATCACCTATTATATTCGTCAGAATTTACTTTATTTATTTTTATTGCCAAATCTTTGTCCACCTCTATCTCAAAATCGGGCATGTCAATTTCCTTGATTTTCATGTCATGTATGGGCATCATTATGGACATGGGAATGGAAACTTTTCAAGGTTATCAAATCATGATGACGTCATCTAGGCGCCATTTTGTAAAATTAAATGATTGATCATATCATCGCAACTAATCATCAAAAATCATCCATATTTGCATCATATCAAGTTCAGGTGACAGGTCATCAGGACATATCATCAGAGGTCATGCAAAGGTCACGACGCGCACGTACGCGCGCGTCAAAATTTTAAATTTCCCCAAATCGACCGTGGTCAAGTTTGGGTACGTTTCTGGTCATTTTGAGCATGTCAAGAATTTGCGCGCGCACAGGTATGCGTGCGCGTTCTTGCACCTACCATCGTTATGCATCTTCGAGTCATCATTTCTTTCATGTCTTTCCATTGTTCATTATCTTCTGATTAATTTGATACCTCATTCAGCCTCTTACGACCAATAATACGGGAATGCGCGTCCATTCAAATTTGCATTACGCGCGCGTAAATGGGCTAAAATATGCCTATATAAAATTCACTGTAGCTCTTCAGGGAGTCCGTTGACCCCAATTTTTCTTTTCATATTCGAATAGAGTATGAATAGGAGATATGATTTCATGCCACATTTGACTCTTAATTACATCGTGACGTCATCAAAATGGCGTCGGAACTAAGAACAAGTGTTTTCTGTTTCATGATGTCACCACAGTCATTTAAATTGATTTTAATTCCGTAAATCTTGGTCTGTTCTCGCCAAATTTTCAATATGTTTTAGCTTAGAATGTATCCTTTAGACAATTTCTCCACTGTTTCATTTTAAAGCTTGTACTATTCTCAAAACTAGAATTTGTAGAGTTTTGTCATCATGCCAATTTGGAATTGCAAGAATGTACATTCAATGTCAAGTTGACAATATGTTTCCTATTTTGCTCTCTGTGCTTGTCGAACACACTGTGGCCGACTGGATAACACACCTGACTGGTATACCAGGGTTCGGTGGTTCAAACCTCGCTGGACCCCCTTTTTTTTTTTTTTTTTTTTTTGGTCCTTTTTAGGTGGTCTGTCATGAAGATGACAGATCACCTATTATATTCGTCAGAATTTACTTTATTTATTTTTATTGCCAAATCTTTGTCCACCTCTATCTCAAAATCGGGCATGTCAATTTCCTTGATTTTCATGTCATGTATGGGCATCATTATGGACATGGGAATGGAAACTTTTCAAGGTTATCAAATCATGATGACGTCATCTAGGCGCCATTTTGTAAAATTAAATGATTGATCATATCATCGCAACTAATCATCAAAAATCATCCATATTTGCATCATATCAAGTTCAGGTGACAGGTCATCAGGACATATCATCAGAGGTCATGCAAAGGTCACGACGCGCACGTACGCGCGCGTCAAAATTTTAAATTTCCCCAAATCGACCGTGGTCAAGTTTGGGTACGTTTCTGGTCATTTTGAGCATGTCAAGAATTTGCGCGCGCACAGGTATGCGTGCGCGTTCTTGCACCTACCATCGTTATGCATCTTCGAGTCATCATTTCTTTCATGTCTTTCCATTGTTCATTATCTTCTGATTAATTTGATACCTCATTCAGCCTCTTACGACCAATAATACGGGAATGCGCGTCCATTCAAATTTGCATTACGCGCGCGTAAATGGGCTAAAATATGCCTATATAAAATTCACTGTAGCTCTTCAGGGAGTCCGTTGACCCCAATTTTTCTTTTCATATTCGAATAGAGTATGAATAGGAGATATGATTTCATGCCACATTTGACTCTTAATTACATCGTGACGTCATCAAAATGGCGTCGGAACTAAGAACAAGTGTTTTCTGTTTCATGATGTCACCACAGTCATTTAAATTGATTTTAATTCCGTAAATCTTGGTCTGTTCTCGCCAAATTTTCAATATGTTTTAGCTTAGAATGTATCCTTTAGACAATTTCTCCACTGTTTCATTTTAAAGCTTGTACTATTCTCAAAACTAGAATTTGTAGAGTTTTGTCATCATGCCAATTTGGAATTGCAAGAATGTACATTCAATGTCAAGTTGACAATATGTTTCCTATTTTGCTCTCTGTGCTTGTCGAACACACTGTGGCCGACTGGATAACACACCTGACTGGTATACCAGGGTTCGGTGGTTCAAACCTCGCTGGACCCCCTTTTTTTTTTTTTTTTTTTTTTGGTCCTTTTTAGGTGGTCTGTCATGAAGATGACAGATCACCTATTATATTCGTCAGAATTTACTTTATTTATTTTTATTGCCAAATCTTTGTCCACCTCTATCTCAAAATCGGGCATGTCAATTTCCTTGATTTTCATGTCATGTATGGGCATCATTATGGACATGGGAATGGAAACTTTTCAAGGTTATCAAATCATGATGACGTCATCTAGGCGCCATTTTGTAAAATTAAATGATTGATCATATCATCGCAACTAATCATCAAAAATCATCCATATTTGCATCATATCAAGTTCAGGTGACAGGTCATCAGGACATATCATCAGAGGTCATGCAAAGGTCACGACGCGCACGTACGCGCGCGTCAAAATTTTAAATTTCCCCAAATCGACCGTGGTCAAGTTTGGGTACGTTTCTGGTCATTTTGAGCATGTCAAGAATTTGCGCGCGCACAGGTATGCGTGCGCGTTCTTGCACCTACCATCGTTATGCATCTTCGAGTCATCATTTCTTTCATGTCTTTCCATTGTTCATTATCTTCTGATTAATTTGATACCTCATTCAGCCTCTTACGACCAATAATACGGGAATGCGCGTCCATTCAAATTTGCATTACGCGCGCGTAAATGGGCTAAAATATGCCTATATAAAATTCACTGTAGCTCTTCAGGGAGTCCGTTGACCCCAATTTTTCTTTTCATATTCGAATAGAGTATGAATAGGAGATATGATTTCATGCCACATTTGACTCTTAATTACATCGTGACGTCATCAAAATGGCGTCGGAACTAAGAACAAGTGTTTTCTGTTTCATGATGTCACCACAGTCATTTAAATTGATTTTAATTCCGTAAATCTTGGTCTGTTCTCGCCAAATTTTCAATATGTTTTAGCTTAGAATGTATCCTTTAGACAATTTCTCCACTGTTTCATTTTAAAGCTTGTACTATTCTCAAAACTAGAATTTGTAGAGTTTTGTCATCATGCCAATTTGGAATTGCAAGAATGTACATTCAATGTCAAGTTGACAATATGTTTCCTATTTTGCTCTCTGTGCTTGTCGAACACACTGTGGCCGACTGGATAACACACCTGACTGGTATACCAGGGTTCGGTGGTTCAAACCTCGCTGGACCCCCTTTTTTTTTTTTTTTTTTTTTTGGTCCTTTTTAGGTGGTCTGTCATGAAGATGACAGATCACCTATTATATTCGTCAGAATTTACTTTATTTATTTTTATTGCCAAATCTTTGTCCACCTCTATCTCAAAATCGGGCATGTCAATTTCCTTGATTTTCATGTCATGTATGGGCATCATTATGGACATGGGAATGGAAACTTTTCAAGGTTATCAAATCATGATGACGTCATCTAGGCGCCATTTTGTAAAATTAAATGATTGATCATATCATCGCAACTAATCATCAAAAATCATCCATATTTGCATCATATCAAGTTCAGGTGACAGGTCATCAGGACATATCATCAGAGGTCATGCAAAGGTCACGACGCGCACGTACGCGCGCGTCAAAATTTTAAATTTCCCCAAATCGACCGTGGTCAAGTTTGGGTACGTTTCTGGTCATTTTGAGCATGTCAAGAATTTGCGCGCGCACAGGTATGCGTGCGCGTTCTTGCACCTACCATCGTTATGCATCTTCGAGTCATCATTTCTTTCATGTCTTTCCATTGTTCATTATCTTCTGATTAATTTGATACCTCATTCAGCCTCTTACGACCAATAATACGGGAATGCGCGTCCATTCAAATTTGCATTACGCGCGCGTAAATGGGCTAAAATATGCCTATATAAAATTCACTGTAGCTCTTCAGGGAGTCCGTTGACCCCAATTTTTCTTTTCATATTCGAATAGAGTATGAATAGGAGATATGATTTCATGCCACATTTGACTCTTAATTACATCGTGACGTCATCAAAATGGCGTCGGAACTAAGAACAAGTGTTTTCTGTTTCATGATGTCACCACAGTCATTTAAATTGATTTTAATTCCGTAAATCTTGGTCTGTTCTCGCCAAATTTTCAATATGTTTTAGCTTAGAATGTATCCTTTAGACAATTTCTCCACTGTTTCATTTTAAAGCTTGTACTATTCTCAAAACTAGAATTTGTAGAGTTTTGTCATCATGCCAATTTGGAATTGCAAGAATGTACATTCAATGTCAAGTTGACAATATGTTTCCTATTTTGCTCTCTGTGCTTGTCGAACACACTGTGGCCGACTGGATAACACACCTGACTGGTATACCAGGGTTCGGTGGTTCAAACCTCGCTGGACCCCCTTTTTTTTTTTTTTTTTTTTTTGGTCCTTTTTAGGTGGTCTGTCATGAAGATGACAGATCACCTATTATATTCGTCAGAATTTACTTTATTTATTTTTATTGCCAAATCTTTGTCCACCTCTATCTCAAAATCGGGCATGTCAATTTCCTTGATTTTCATGTCATGTATGGGCATCATTATGGACATGGGAATGGAAACTTTTCAAGGTTATCAAATCATGATGACGTCATCTAGGCGCCATTTTGTAAAATTAAATGATTGATCATATCATCGCAACTAATCATCAAAAATCATCCATATTTGCATCATATCAAGTTCAGGTGACAGGTCATCAGGACATATCATCAGAGGTCATGCAAAGGTCACGACGCGCACGTACGCGCGCGTCAAAATTTTAAATTTCCCCAAATCGACCGTGGTCAAGTTTGGGTACGTTTCTGGTCATTTTGAGCATGTCAAGAATTTGCGCGCGCACAGGTATGCGTGCGCGTTCTTGCACCTACCATCGTTATGCATCTTCGAGTCATCATTTCTTTCATGTCTTTCCATTGTTCATTATCTTCTGATTAATTTGATACCTCATTCAGCCTCTTACGACCAATAATACGGGAATGCGCGTCCATTCAAATTTGCATTACGCGCGCGTAAATGGGCTAAAATATGCCTATATAAAATTCACTGTAGCTCTTCAGGGAGTCCGTTGACCCCAATTTTTCTTTTCATATTCGAATAGAGTATGAATAGGAGATATGATTTCATGCCACATTTGACTCTTAATTACATCGTGACGTCATCAAAATGGCGTCGGAACTAAGAACAAGTGTTTTCTGTTTCATGATGTCACCACAGTCATTTAAATTGATTTTAATTCCGTAAATCTTGGTCTGTTCTCGCCAAATTTTCAATATGTTTTAGCTTAGAATGTATCCTTTAGACAATTTCTCCACTGTTTCATTTTAAAGCTTGTACTATTCTCAAAACTAGAATTTGTAGAGTTTTGTCATCATGCCAATTTGGAATTGCAAGAATGTACATTCAATGTCAAGTTGACAATATGTTTCCTATTTTGCTCTCTGTGCTTGTCGAACACACTGTGGCCGACTGGATAACACACCTGACTGGTATACCAGGGTTCGGTGGTTCAAACCTCGCTGGACCCCCTTTTTTTTTTTTTTTTTTTTTTGGTCCTTTTTAGGTGGTCTGTCATGAAGATGACAGATCACCTATTATATTCGTCAGAATTTACTTTATTTATTTTTATTGCCAAATCTTTGTCCACCTCTATCTCAAAATCGGGCATGTCAATTTCCTTGATTTTCATGTCATGTATGGGCATCATTATGGACATGGGAATGGAAACTTTTCAAGGTTATCAAATCATGATGACGTCATCTAGGCGCCATTTTGTAAAATTAAATGATTGATCATATCATCGCAACTAATCATCAAAAATCATCCATATTTGCATCATATCAAGTTCAGGTGACAGGTCATCAGGACATATCATCAGAGGTCATGCAAAGGTCACGACGCGCACGTACGCGCGCGTCAAAATTTTAAATTTCCCCAAATCGACCGTGGTCAAGTTTGGGTACGTTTCTGGTCATTTTGAGCATGTCAAGAATTTGCGCGCGCACAGGTATGCGTGCGCGTTCTTGCACCTACCATCGTTATGCATCTTCGAGTCATCATTTCTTTCATGTCTTTCCATTGTTCATTATCTTCTGATTAATTTGATACCTCATTCAGCCTCTTACGACCAATAATACGGGAATGCGCGTCCATTCAAATTTGCATTACGCGCGCGTAAATGGGCTAAAATATGCCTATATAAAATTCACTGTAGCTCTTCAGGGAGTCCGTTGACCCCAATTTTTCTTTTCATATTCGAATAGAGTATGAATAGGAGATATGATTTCATGCCACATTTGACTCTTAATTACATCGTGACGTCATCAAAATGGCGTCGGAACTAAGAACAAGTGTTTTCTGTTTCATGATGTCACCACAGTCATTTAAATTGATTTTAATTCCGTAAATCTTGGTCTGTTCTCGCCAAATTTTCAATATGTTTTAGCTTAGAATGTATCCTTTAGACAATTTCTCCACTGTTTCATTTTAAAGCTTGTACTATTCTCAAAACTAGAATTTGTAGAGTTTTGTCATCATGCCAATTTGGAATTGCAAGAATGTACATTCAATGTCAAGTTGACAATATGTTTCCTATTTTGCTCTCTGTGCTTGTCGAACACACTGTGGCCGACTGGATAACACACCTGACTGGTATACCAGGGTTCGGTGGTTCAAACCTCGCTGGACCCCCTTTTTTTTTTTTTTTTTTTTTTGGTCCTTTTTAGGTGGTCTGTCATGAAGATGACAGATCACCTATTATATTCGTCAGAATTTACTTTATTTATTTTTATTGCCAAATCTTTGTCCACCTCTATCTCAAAATCGGGCATGTCAATTTCCTTGATTTTCATGTCATGTATGGGCATCATTATGGACATGGGAATGGAAACTTTTCAAGGTTATCAAATCATGATGACGTCATCTAGGCGCCATTTTGTAAAATTAAATGATTGATCATATCATCGCAACTAATCATCAAAAATCATCCATATTTGCATCATATCAAGTTCAGGTGACAGGTCATCAGGACATATCATCAGAGGTCATGCAAAGGTCACGACGCGCACGTACGCGCGCGTCAAAATTTTAAATTTCCCCAAATCGACCGTGGTCAAGTTTGGGTACGTTTCTGGTCATTTTGAGCATGTCAAGAATTTGCGCGCGCACAGGTATGCGTGCGCGTTCTTGCACCTACCATCGTTATGCATCTTCGAGTCATCATTTCTTTCATGTCTTTCCATTGTTCATTATCTTCTGATTAATTTGATACCTCATTCAGCCTCTTACGACCAATAATACGGGAATGCGCGTCCATTCAAATTTGCATTACGCGCGCGTAAATGGGCTAAAATATGCCTATATAAAATTCACTGTAGCTCTTCAGGGAGTCCGTTGACCCCAATTTTTCTTTTCATATTCGAATAGAGTATGAATAGGAGATATGATTTCATGCCACATTTGACTCTTAATTACATCGTGACGTCATCAAAATGGCGTCGGAACTAAGAACAAGTGTTTTCTGTTTCATGATGTCACCACAGTCATTTAAATTGATTTTAATTCCGTAAATCTTGGTCTGTTCTCGCCAAATTTTCAATATGTTTTAGCTTAGAATGTATCCTTTAGACAATTTCTCCACTGTTTCATTTTAAAGCTTGTACTATTCTCAAAACTAGAATTTGTAGAGTTTTGTCATCATGCCAATTTGGAATTGCAAGAATGTACATTCAATGTCAAGTTGACAATATGTTTCCTATTTTGCTCTCTGTGCTTGTCGAACACACTGTGGCCGACTGGATAACACACCTGACTGGTATACCAGGGTTCGGTGGTTCAAACCTCGCTGGACCCCCTTTTTTTTTTTTTTTTTTTTTTGGTCCTTTTTAGGTGGTCTGTCATGAAGATGACAGATCACCTATTATATTCGTCAGAATTTACTTTATTTATTTTTATTGCCAAATCTTTGTCCACCTCTATCTCAAAATCGGGCATGTCAATTTCCTTGATTTTCATGTCATGTATGGGCATCATTATGGACATGGGAATGGAAACTTTTCAAGGTTATCAAATCATGATGACGTCATCTAGGCGCCATTTTGTAAAATTAAATGATTGATCATATCATCGCAACTAATCATCAAAAATCATCCATATTTGCATCATATCAAGTTCAGGTGACAGGTCATCAGGACATATCATCAGAGGTCATGCAAAGGTCACGACGCGCACGTACGCGCGCGTCAAAATTTTAAATTTCCCCAAATCGACCGTGGTCAAGTTTGGGTACGTTTCTGGTCATTTTGAGCATGTCAAGAATTTGCGCGCGCACAGGTATGCGTGCGCGTTCTTGCACCTACCATCGTTATGCATCTTCGAGTCATCATTTCTTTCATGTCTTTCCATTGTTCATTATCTTCTGATTAATTTGATACCTCATTCAGCCTCTTACGACCAATAATACGGGAATGCGCGTCCATTCAAATTTGCATTACGCGCGCGTAAATGGGCTAAAATATGCCTATATAAAATTCACTGTAGCTCTTCAGGGAGTCCGTTGACCCCAATTTTTCTTTTCATATTCGAATAGAGTATGAATAGGAGATATGATTTCATGCCACATTTGACTCTTAATTACATCGTGACGTCATCAAAATGGCGTCGGAACTAAGAACAAGTGTTTTCTGTTTCATGATGTCACCACAGTCATTTAAATTGATTTTAATTCCGTAAATCTTGGTCTGTTCTCGCCAAATTTTCAATATGTTTTAGCTTAGAATGTATCCTTTAGACAATTTCTCCACTGTTTCATTTTAAAGCTTGTACTATTCTCAAAACTAGAATTTGTAGAGTTTTGTCATCATGCCAATTTGGAATTGCAAGAATGTACATTCAATGTCAAGTTGACAATATGTTTCCTATTTTGCTCTCTGTGCTTGTCGAACACACTGTGGCCGACTGGATAACACACCTGACTGGTATACCAGGGTTCGGTGGTTCAAACCTCGCTGGACCCCCTTTTTTTTTTTTTTTTTTTTTTGGTCCTTTTTAGGTGGTCTGTCATGAAGATGACAGATCACCTATTATATTCGTCAGAATTTACTTTATTTATTTTTATTGCCAAATCTTTGTCCACCTCTATCTCAAAATCGGGCATGTCAATTTCCTTGATTTTCATGTCATGTATGGGCATCATTATGGACATGGGAATGGAAACTTTTCAAGGTTATCAAATCATGATGACGTCATCTAGGCGCCATTTTGTAAAATTAAATGATTGATCATATCATCGCAACTAATCATCAAAAATCATCCATATTTGCATCATATCAAGTTCAGGTGACAGGTCATCAGGACATATCATCAGAGGTCATGCAAAGGTCACGACGCGCACGTACGCGCGCGTCAAAATTTTAAATTTCCCCAAATCGACCGTGGTCAAGTTTGGGTACGTTTCTGGTCATTTTGAGCATGTCAAGAATTTGCGCGCGCACAGGTATGCGTGCGCGTTCTTGCACCTACCATCGTTATGCATCTTCGAGTCATCATTTCTTTCATGTCTTTCCATTGTTCATTATCTTCTGATTAATTTGATACCTCATTCAGCCTCTTACGACCAATAATACGGGAATGCGCGTCCATTCAAATTTGCATTACGCGCGCGTAAATGGGCTAAAATATGCCTATATAAAATTCACTGTAGCTCTTCAGGGAGTCCGTTGACCCCAATTTTTCTTTTCATATTCGAATAGAGTATGAATAGGAGATATGATTTCATGCCACATTTGACTCTTAATTACATCGTGACGTCATCAAAATGGCGTCGGAACTAAGAACAAGTGTTTTCTGTTTCATGATGTCACCACAGTCATTTAAATTGATTTTAATTCCGTAAATCTTGGTCTGTTCTCGCCAAATTTTCAATATGTTTTAGCTTAGAATGTATCCTTTAGACAATTTCTCCACTGTTTCATTTTAAAGCTTGTACTATTCTCAAAACTAGAATTTGTAGAGTTTTGTCATCATGCCAATTTGGAATTGCAAGAATGTACATTCAATGTCAAGTTGACAATATGTTTCCTATTTTGCTCTCTGTGCTTGTCGAACACACTGTGGCCGACTGGATAACACACCTGACTGGTATACCAGGGTTCGGTGGTTCAAACCTCGCTGGACCCCCTTTTTTTTTTTTTTTTTTTTTTGGTCCTTTTTAGGTGGTCTGTCATGAAGATGACAGATCACCTATTATATTCGTCAGAATTTACTTTATTTATTTTTATTGCCAAATCTTTGTCCACCTCTATCTCAAAATCGGGCATGTCAATTTCCTTGATTTTCATGTCATGTATGGGCATCATTATGGACATGGGAATGGAAACTTTTCAAGGTTATCAAATCATGATGACGTCATCTAGGCGCCATTTTGTAAAATTAAATGATTGATCATATCATCGCAACTAATCATCAAAAATCATCCATATTTGCATCATATCAAGTTCAGGTGACAGGTCATCAGGACATATCATCAGAGGTCATGCAAAGGTCACGACGCGCACGTACGCGCGCGTCAAAATTTTAAATTTCCCCAAATCGACCGTGGTCAAGTTTGGGTACGTTTCTGGTCATTTTGAGCATGTCAAGAATTTGCGCGCGCACAGGTATGCGTGCGCGTTCTTGCACCTACCATCGTTATGCATCTTCGAGTCATCATTTCTTTCATGTCTTTCCATTGTTCATTATCTTCTGATTAATTTGATACCTCATTCAGCCTCTTACGACCAATAATACGGGAATGCGCGTCCATTCAAATTTGCATTACGCGCGCGTAAATGGGCTAAAATATGCCTATATAAAATTCACTGTAGCTCTTCAGGGAGTCCGTTGACCCCAATTTTTCTTTTCATATTCGAATAGAGTATGAATAGGAGATATGATTTCATGCCACATTTGACTCTTAATTACATCGTGACGTCATCAAAATGGCGTCGGAACTAAGAACAAGTGTTTTCTGTTTCATGATGTCACCACAGTCATTTAAATTGATTTTAATTCCGTAAATCTTGGTCTGTTCTCGCCAAATTTTCAATATGTTTTAGCTTAGAATGTATCCTTTAGACAATTTCTCCACTGTTTCATTTTAAAGCTTGTACTATTCTCAAAACTAGAATTTGTAGAGTTTTGTCATCATGCCAATTTGGAATTGCAAGAATGTACATTCAATGTCAAGTTGACAATATGTTTCCTATTTTGCTCTCTGTGCTTGTCGAACACACTGTGGCCGACTGGATAACACACCTGACTGGTATACCAGGGTTCGGTGGTTCAAACCTCGCTGGACCCCCTTTTTTTTTTTTTTTTTTTTTTGGTCCTTTTTAGGTGGTCTGTCATGAAGATGACAGATCACCTATTATATTCGTCAGAATTTACTTTATTTATTTTTATTGCCAAATCTTTGTCCACCTCTATCTCAAAATCGGGCATGTCAATTTCCTTGATTTTCATGTCATGTATGGGCATCATTATGGACATGGGAATGGAAACTTTTCAAGGTTATCAAATCATGATGACGTCATCTAGGCGCCATTTTGTAAAATTAAATGATTGATCATATCATCGCAACTAATCATCAAAAATCATCCATATTTGCATCATATCAAGTTCAGGTGACAGGTCATCAGGACATATCATCAGAGGTCATGCAAAGGTCACGACGCGCACGTACGCGCGCGTCAAAATTTTAAATTTCCCCAAATCGACCGTGGTCAAGTTTGGGTACGTTTCTGGTCATTTTGAGCATGTCAAGAATTTGCGCGCGCACAGGTATGCGTGCGCGTTCTTGCACCTACCATCGTTATGCATCTTCGAGTCATCATTTCTTTCATGTCTTTCCATTGTTCATTATCTTCTGATTAATTTGATACCTCATTCAGCCTCTTACGACCAATAATACGGGAATGCGCGTCCATTCAAATTTGCATTACGCGCGCGTAAATGGGCTAAAATATGCCTATATAAAATTCACTGTAGCTCTTCAGGGAGTCCGTTGACCCCAATTTTTCTTTTCATATTCGAATAGAGTATGAATAGGAGATATGATTTCATGCCACATTTGACTCTTAATTACATCGTGACGTCATCAAAATGGCGTCGGAACTAAGAACAAGTGTTTTCTGTTTCATGATGTCACCACAGTCATTTAAATTGATTTTAATTCCGTAAATCTTGGTCTGTTCTCGCCAAATTTTCAATATGTTTTAGCTTAGAATGTATCCTTTAGACAATTTCTCCACTGTTTCATTTTAAAGCTTGTACTATTCTCAAAACTAGAATTTGTAGAGTTTTGTCATCATGCCAATTTGGAATTGCAAGAATGTACATTCAATGTCAAGTTGACAATATGTTTCCTATTTTGCTCTCTGTGCTTGTCGAACACACTGTGGCCGACTGGATAACACACCTGACTGGTATACCAGGGTTCGGTGGTTCAAACCTCGCTGGACCCCCTTTTTTTTTTTTTTTTTTTTTTGGTCCTTTTTAGGTGGTCTGTCATGAAGATGACAGATCACCTATTATATTCGTCAGAATTTACTTTATTTATTTTTATTGCCAAATCTTTGTCCACCTCTATCTCAAAATCGGGCATGTCAATTTCCTTGATTTTCATGTCATGTATGGGCATCATTATGGACATGGGAATGGAAACTTTTCAAGGTTATCAAATCATGATGACGTCATCTAGGCGCCATTTTGTAAAATTAAATGATTGATCATATCATCGCAACTAATCATCAAAAATCATCCATATTTGCATCATATCAAGTTCAGGTGACAGGTCATCAGGGACATATCATCAGAGGTCATGCAAAGGTCACGACGCGCACGTACGCGCGCGTCAAAATTTTAAATTTCCCCAAATCGACCGTGGTCAAGTTTGGGTACGTTTCTGGTCATTTTGAGCATGTCAAGAATTTGCGCGCGCACAGGTATGA